>NW_028324305.1:11620797-11920797 GCF_058129835.1 Hydra viridissima
TTTTTCAGGAGTCAAATAAAACACTTAAGTTTAGTAAACGTGATAGTTATTATCTTTGACACTAGGGAAAATTTTTAGAAGCTTTGCATTCAAAGTCAATTTCTTACAAAAAACGAAGCTTTTAAGTTTTTACAAGTCGGCTTTTTTAAAATATCAGGATTAAGCTAATATGTGTTAATTGTAATCGTCATTTTAATTGTCTGAGATCTCTCACCAAAAACGTTTGGATTTTTTTTTTTATTTTATTTTCCTAAACAAATCTAAAATATAAACTATATACATGAAGACTTGTTGAAAGGTTTAAATTTTCTTGAGAGATATTCGTGGAATAAAAAAAGGAATTGAGCAAAAGCTAGTTGAGTAAATAAAACTTTTGTAAAGTTCTTGTCTGAATTTATGGATTTAAACGTTGCTTTTTTTAATATTCTTCTCTCCCCCACCCCCGCCTTTTTTCCCCTCCTCTTCCAAAAAATTTAAATAAAATGGACAACGGTTCTCCCATTAAAAATATTCAATAGACTCACAAATGCATACAATTCGCGCTTTTTCACAACTTTGTAATAGTGTTTCTAAAAAGGGAAAGGTTGGGTACATGCTTAAGGTCCCGCTATCACACCCATTTACGTATGAGGAAGGGGAGGATGGGTAGGAGTGAGCTACTTCTTTTTTAAACGGATGTACTAATGAAAAAGAAGTGAAAAAAATATAGTCTGAAGAGCCCTTGGCAGCTTGGTGTATTGGGTTTCTAGTATAGAGTAGACCGGGGCACGTTGGCCCGCTTTTTTTTTTTTGATTTCTAACTTTTTTACATTTCGTGTTTTATTTTTTTTTCTTTATGGGAGAAGGTTGCTTAAACTATATACAATAAAAAAATGTATTATTAAAAGCTTAAATAAGTTTGTTTATATTTTTAAAATGCTTTATTTAAGGTGATGTTCCTTGGGCCAATGTGCTTCTTACTTGGGGTAAGTTGGCCCATGGGTTGGGGCAGATCGCCCCTTAAAATAGTTTCTAGTTAAATTTGAGACAAGAAAGATGCATACAGTGAAAAAAATTTTATATAAATGAACAATGGTTTTTTTATCATAGCATTTAATATGGTTACATACATTATAATATCTGGTCACAGTTTTGTCACTGTCTTCATCTAATGGGACTAAAAGATCATTACAGTATAAACATTCATAAAATAGACCCTTGAGTTCTTTTTCTACGCAAGTTATATGTGCCCACTGATGGCAGATTAAATACTGAATCCACTCTGCACCTGCACCAGATTTGTTTGTTTGGAAGTGTTGTAATCTGCAGTGGAGAAATCAACATCAGGATCTGGTTTATGTATACAATCGCAAAAGTCACTTCGCGAAGTTAAATTATTTTGTTCTAACTATTTTAAAAGTTGGAAGTTGTTATTTTGTTCTACCTATTTTAATGATTGCTTTTAAAATAAAATCTATTTTACAAATTTTTTTCTAAATAATTTGTTTAAACATAAATTATTTAAAGCATAAGTTATTATTTTTTCAAAAGTTAAAGCTAAAATTTTAAATAATTTTTACTTTAAGAAAAAATCAAAAACTTTCTCCCAACGTTTAAACTTGGAGATAGAACAAAATAATTCTAACCTCGCGGCTTTCTAAAAAAATATCTCTGTTAAATGGATAAGTTCCCGTTACTTGGAAGCCACTCATTATGTTTCTTGGAGTTATTGCATTAGGAAGTGCTGTTCTTGCTCTACCAGGTACACCATAGATAGTTATACGTCGAATGTTTACAGTTATCCACGCATCACACGCTGAGTTAACAAACCTTTTAAAAGGACTGTAAACACATCTATCTTATGTAGGGATTGCAATCCCGCACACTTTTCAATCCCGCGGGATCCGCGCGGATTTTTTTAATTTTTGTGCGGATCCCGCGGGATCCCGCGCGGGATTAGTAGGTTTCTTATGCACATTATAAAAGGCAAAATGACAATTGTATTTTTCTTTCAAGTATTTTAGAAAAAATATACTCAACTTATTAGATTGATAAGATAAGGTAAATAAAGCCAAAAAACGCAATTCATTTGTAAATCAATATAATTCTTAACATTTAATGAACAAAAAGATAAGCCAAAGTACATAGAACATCTTTTAGCTTTACGTAGAACTATTAGCTTTATTTGTTTTTTGAAATATCAAATTGAGAAAATGATTGTAAGAAATGGGCTCTTAAGAAACAGACCCTACTTAAAGTATCATCACTTAATCTACTCCTCAAAGGACTGCATATGTAACCAGCAGCTGAAAAAGCTTGCTCGGCCTCTACGCTTATTGGTGGTATGGTCATCAAGTAACTATGCGCTATATCTAGAAACGTGCCTCTTACTCCATTACTTTCATAGGCAGACATTTCCGGCTTCAATAATTTATCAAAGTCTAAAGAATCTAAATTTGGTCTCTCCTTTACATTTTCTGTCCAGCTGTTCTTGTCTTTCTGTGCTTGATTTTCCAACTCTTTTTTCAGCGATAGAATTGTAGGAATAAGTATTTGGGAATTGTTAATAAAATCTACTGCTTCTTTTTCTTCGAGTTCATTTTCTTCGTCGGATTTTTTAAGTAAACTAGTAGTCCATTTAAATTCTTATTACGACGTTGTGTAAACCTCTCACGAAGTGCCGCGGCTAAATCTTTGCTCAAAAGTGATGATTGCTTTCGCAATTTATTTAGCATAAATTGAAAAGTTGTTTCCACCGTGACAAGGTTCGATTCTCTTCTGCATTAAAGTTCGAGACCAAGTTTTAGTGGTGCCAGGCAAATAATTAAGTCATTGATTTGGGACCACTCTTCTTGGGTGAAACGAATTTCTGACCCAACATTAATTAAGGCTTTTTCAATACACACTTTTAGTCTATGAAATCTTTCTAACATATCGAACATACTGTCCCACCTAGTGTTACAATCAAGAATCAACTGAAGCTTTTTCCCGTGTTCTTGTAGGATATCTTTCTGTAAATATTTCCTTTTTGACAGGAGAGTTTTTAAATATTTTTACAACCTTTCTCACTTTTTTCATGAGATCTTTGTAATTGCTAACCAATTCAGCTGATGCTCGGTCCAAAATCATTGTCAAACCATATTCTTTATTTATAGCTTCATCATCCTCAGTTTTACTACATTCATCTTCTTCTTCACAATTTTCATATGTAATAAACGATTCTTCGACTTCTCCGCTGTTTTTCTTGTATAAGATATCAATAACTGCAAGTTGTATTCCATGAGCATAACATAGCTGTTGATAGCAAGACATCATTTTACCGACTTTTACCATCACACTTGCTCTATCAGTGGTCATGGCAATAATGTCTTCTTGGAGGTCAATATCGAAGCTATTTAGCCTTTCTGAAACTAACTTGACGCAATATTCTGCATTACACGATCCATGGATTCGAATCAATCCAAGATTAAAGTGTTTCGCCTCTATATGTACATTTAAGTTTAAGTATCTCTGACTATTTTGTGATGCCCATTCGTCAAACGTTATCTAAAACTTTTGATTTTGCTTTTTTAGTGATGTGAGTTTTTGCATTATATCGGTTTTTACAGAATCTGAGAATTTAACTACCATCAATCTTATAGTATTAGGTGAAGTAGGGAGCCGGAAACCACTCTTTGAAAACAAGTACCGTAAATCTGAAGATGTGCAAAAACTATTAAATGTAAAGCCATCTTTTGCAACCATGCGCGATACCATTTTTTTCCATAGAAATTTCCTTTACGAAAAACATGTCAATTGTTCTGACTTTTTTCGATGGAATTACTTCTTCGTCTTCGCAGTCGATGTATATTTTAGGCTCTAGTTCAACTGATTCATGCTGTTTTGAAGTTGAAGCTCCGTCTTGTTGTAAAACGTTTGATTTTAAATCGGTGCCACGTTTAGTTTTTAAATGGATTAATAACCCTTTAGTTGATCTTTGATTAATTTTTAAAATAGCCGAACATAACATGCACTTCGCATTTTCTTCATTATCACTTTTTTTAAAATAATTCCATATAGTTTTAATTTGCGACATGCTTAGTCCATTTGTTTTAAAATCTTGATGTAAATAATTTTTAAAGACTTTTTAAAAAGTAGTTTTTAAAAGTATATTTTTTACAATTATACACGCACGTTTTCAATTTCACGTTTTCAACATACTCATTAACAAAAATTTGAACATACTCATTAGCGAAAATTTCAACATAATCATTAATTAAACAAAAAAAAATTTGAACGAGTTCGACTTAAGCATGGGAATTTCGGCCTTCGAAATCGACGAAATTAAACGAAATTCGTGTTTCAATTTCGTATCGAAATTTATATTGAATTTCGAAAGACGAAATTTTTAAACATTACAAATTCACGAATTTCGAAATTAAAACTTATGTTTAATTTCGTGTCAATTTCGTTATTTTCAATGACCCGAAATTATACGAAATTTTTTCGCGAAATTAAACAATCCAAAAAATCGAAATTTCGTTCTCAATTTCGATACGAAATTGAAACACGAATTTCGTTTAATTTCGTCGATTTCGAAGGCCGAAATTCCCATGCTTAGTTCGACTAATGTTTTGCTAAATAATTGCTTATTTTTGAATGATTTTTTTATATTTATAGCTAAGAAAAATATTTTAATAGCTGAAGATAAATTTTTAAATTGATTTGTTTCACAAATACAATAAACACTTTTAATTTGATATCTTTTTTGTCTTTTTTGTTTAAAAGAATTGACCTTTTTTGTTTAAAAGCAATTGTTTCAAAATCCCGCAAATCCCGCGGATCTCGCAGTAGTTTTTGCGGGATCTTGCATGCGCTAAATTAATGCGGGATCCCGCGGGATTGCGGGATCCCGCAATGCGGGATTGCAATCCCTAATCTTATGGCTGTAGCTTATGGTACCAGTGTGCTGGAAAGGATAAAAGTGTGATCCCATTATCTTGGTTGTCAAAAAAAACAAGACAAGGACGGTTGTTTGAGCAACGTGTGTGAGTGGCAAAATGTTTGATATATTTAAGAACATTTTTCTCTGTCATCCAGCCTGAGGAATGGGCTGATCCATCACACCCTATCGGTCCGTCACAAATAAATTAGGGCTTAAAGTTAACTCTCGGAAAGATAAAATATGGGGGAAAATTTTTTCCAATCGCATTAACCGCCAAAGCCATTGTTTGTGCTGGGTCAACCTGCCCCATCGCCATGTATAAAAATTATTTTTTTCTTAAACCATCAACAGATACTGTGTAATATTGTATGTTAAAGTAAACCTCAGACTTTAAGCTTCAAACAAGATACTTACCTATAGAACTACTGTCGAAGACTAGTGAACACAAACACATCAAACAAACTGTTCAAAATATACTTCAACTTATCCAAAATCGATAAAAACACACAACTCTGCCAACTGTGCTCAGACATCTGTGATACTTCTGAGGAATGAGGGGAGGAGTGCTGCCGACCTTCCCCTTGATTTCTAGCGCGCCGAATTGCATAGTCAGAAATCTAACTAAAAAGGGCCGTCCTGCCCCTGGGGCCAATGCGCCCCGGTCCAACCATGCAAATGGTAGGAATGAGTTATTTACCTGAAAATTAAAATTAGGTATTGTCTAAACTAATGATTTAAAAATAGGTAAATTACAATCACTTTATCATTAAGCATAGCATAATTAAGTAACAATGTAACAACATTCAGTAATAATGTAACAATAACCTTTAACGCTATTTTAATTTCATTTAATGAAATAAATAAAAGTATAAACTACAAGAAAAATAATTTGTTCATAATTTATGTTACTAATGTAACAACAAAACAACTGAATGGCAAAGATAATCAAAAGTAGTATAATAGCACGATAATAGCATGTCGTATGTGAGCAATTTATCCTATAACGATGAAGCGTTGCATATGGGATATTGGAAGTCTTTGCTGTTTCTTTAATACCTTTTCTTTTTTGGATTAAAATTAAAGCTTCTTTCATATCAAAACTGGAATTTTTTTGTTTTTAAAGTAGTTCTTCTATGCACTCAAGGCATTATAATACTCGACATAAATAAACTTTACTTTAAAGTTGCACGCGAGTTTTTTTAGCTATGGGATCAAAGTTCATTCCTACCCTTGGCTTACTCTTTCCCATCCTCTTCAATTTATTTTAGTGATTTCTCCCTGACCCACAGGATAGCCTCGTTTGCTCGGCATGATATCCTTCTCCAACAATAGTGCACCCCTTGTACATGACTACCTTAAAAGCTATGGTTCTAGTATCTTTTCAATCTTACTCAAGTAGACGATTTAGTAGGATCCAAATTTTTTATCTTTATTTGAAAAACGTAAAATTAACTTTGTTTTTTTTGAAGTCATATATACAATAAAGTACTAAAAAGTTATCAAATATTTTGTAAAGTAATGTTTTCTCTTCAATGTGTGCTGTTGCTTTCCCATAGTATCTTTTTGGGTACCACTGCCGATTTGTTTGGGTTAAAAGCTTTTTCTTTCTGAAGCGTATTTAGTTATTGATGAGCCTTTTACCATGGACCTATAGCTTGGTTTCCAATAGTTGTAGAAATGTCGTACAAAAATCGTGCAACGTTCGTTTGATTTGTTGTGCGGTAAATTGTTGTGCAACGCAATGTTTCCATCAGATTGAATTAGCGCAAAAATCTTTAAAAAAAAACAGTGTAAGCAAACAAAAAATGGCCGTCATAAAAAAAAAATCTCACTCTAAATTATCGACCTTTTCTTAAACTTTTAATTTTAAGACGCCGAAAAAGCGTAAAGAAAAGAAAGCATATGTTTTGGGTCAGAGAACTATCTAAAATTCGCGTTAAGCAAGGTGCGTTAAGTTATTTGGTGCAAGAAATGATGCTATTTGATAGGGAACTTTTTTTATCGATACTTAAGAATGTCTTCTGACAGACTTGAACACCTTTTCTCATTAATCGGATCTTCATTAACGAAAAAGTATTGTCCCAGTGGAGAGTCTCTATTGTCCATCGCAAAGATTAACTATTACAATTCGATACCTGGCTACAGGAGAATCACAACAAACTCAGTCCTTTTATTTTCGAGTTGGGAGAGCTACAGTTTGTAATATAATCGAAGAAACTTGTGCTATATGGGAAGTTCTCAAAAAAATATTTCTAAGAGCCCTAAATGACATAAAAGAATAGCAAAACATCATTAAATAGTTTAATCAGAATTAGAACTTTCCACAATGCATAAGAGCTATTGATGGAAAACATGTACGCATTGAGGCTCCTGCAAAATCAGATTCTTCTTTTTACAACTACAAAGGATTTTACAGAATGTGTATTTTTTCACATCAGTTGGTTTAACAAAATGATAAGCTAGAATGTAATATTTACATTTTTTATTCACATTAATAGGTTAAACAGAGAGACTTGATTGTATCATCTTTATCTGAAAACTCTATTTTGAGATGAAGTGCTTGTATTTGAACTTTAGCCGAGGCTTTGGAATAGTGGTTTAATAGCTTTAGCTGTGGAGCTAATGGTTTCATAAATAATCTTCATCCTGCTCTTCTTCAGTCGGATTTTCAATATTGGAGTAAATCATTTCTAATGTTTTCACTAAAGTTTTGTCAAGTAAATCATCAGAATCTAATATTTTTCTTTTTCTTTTAGTTATGTTATCAGTATGAATTGTCAATTCACTTGACTCTACTTGCACACAAGAATTAACATAATCGCTTTTTTCAGTCACATCTTCAGATAAATGATTATTTAGCTCCTTGTTCAATGGATGATGAATATTTTCAACTTGCTCATAAGCCACCTCAACGTTTTCCTCCAAATTCGTTGTTTCTAATCTAGAATCATAAGGTGAACAAATATTCGATGTTGTTTTACGATGTTCTATAAAAGTATTTAGCCAATTGAGCTGAAGAAACTGAGGTGGAACTGAATTTCTTCCAGAACCTGATGGGATATTTCATTTTGATTTCAGCCACCTTTCATAACTACTTCGAATGCTTTTATACTTTTCTTCCGCTTGATTAGCAGAGAAGTTTGACAGACAACCAATTTCTTCCCATGCATTTTTCTTTTTCCATTTGTCTTTAAATTCCTTATCAAACTTGTTATACAAAACTGGAAACTTTTGAACTTCGTTCATAAAGTCTGCATTAAAGATTTTTTCTAACACACAAAATGGAGCCGTCGCCATGCTTTGTAAATTATGGTGTTGTGAATAACGTCTTCAAGATGCAATTTGCATGTGTGTAGGTGTTAATGTATGTAGGTGCTAATGTGTGTAGGTATTAATTTATGTAGTGGTTAATGTATGTATGGTCTTAATGTATTCAATGTGTTAAAATAAGGCGGTTGTACTACAGTTTAAAAGGGGAGTGGAGTTTGTAAATTGTATGATTCGCAGTCAGATGGGAAAAATATTGTCAAGTTATTATAAAGAAAGTAATGACTCGTTAGTGTCTCAGCGGAGGTTAAAATAATTCCTCACCATAGCGATATTTTGTAAACTTTATTGTTGTACGACAGTTATTGTTTGGTTTCCATTAAAAAAATAAGCTGCGCGTTTTGCACAAAAAACAAAATACTGTTGCAGAAATAGATTTTTTTCAAAACTCACAACTGCAGTTGTACAACCAACGTTAAGTTGTGCAACTTACACTAGAAAATGTTTACATTATAAAACAAAGTTGTTGTGCAACTGTTGTACGACATTCCTACAACTATTGGAAACCAAGCTTATAAGAGATGTGCACGTCCATCGCTTATAAGCTTGGTTTCCAATAGTAACCTATTGTTTTTTTTGCGAACCATGCTCATTGCATATTGTTACAAATCTTTTGTTTTAAACAATTGAAATTAAATTATATTGAAGTCTGTCGGTGTTGCGTTAAAAAAGTTAACAAATAGGTCTGCACATGCATTACGCATGCGCAGTATGGTCAAAGGAGTGTTCGTTAGGGAATGAAATTAGATGTTAAAAAAGTTGCATCGTTTCATTAGGGTATGTAAAATAATAAAAATTAGTGCTTACTTTATATTAAAAATGGCTGTCCATGTCTACTCAGTTGCTGAAATTATTTTATACTTTATGTTAAAAATGGCTGTCCATGTTTACTCAGTTGCTGAATTCATAAGCTTTACTACTGATATATGGACCAGTAGTTCAAATGAAAGCTTCATTAGCCTGACAGGTCACTGTTTAGACAATACATTTAATCAGAAAACTGTTGTACTTAGAGTAGCTCCTTTTCCTGAGAGGCATACAGCAGCAAATATTGCTGAACTGATTGAAGATATTATGGCTGAATTTAAAATATCACCTTCAAAAATTCATTTAATAGCTAGAGATAATGGTACAAATAATGTTAAAGCTATTAAAGATAGCCCATATGATAGTATGGCTTGTTTTTACACACACTGCAACTAGTAATTAATGAGTGTATTTTTGAACAAACAGTTTTAAAGAATGTCATTGCAAACTAGCATTCAATTGTTGGGCATTTTAGCCATTCTCCCCAAGCCTACCCTAAACTTAAAGCTCTTCAAGAAGCAAACAATGTTCCTAAGCACAAACTTATTCAAAATGTTCCAACAAGGTGGAATAGTACCTGTCATATGTTAGAACTAATTTATGAACAAAGGAAACCTCTAACCATATATGCACTTGAAAATGGTAAGCTTCCTTTATTAAATGCAAACAAATGGATGATTATTGGACAGTTTTGTGTTTTGCTAAAAGATTTCCACAAAACAAGAGTTCGCTTGAGTGAAAGAAATTCTATTGTCTCAGATATTATACCACAGATACAGTTTTTGAAACATTTCATTAATAAAGCTTTAATTGATGACAACTAATTCAATGGAGAATAGTTTCAAACAATATACTGATAACTATAACATCATCTTGTCAACATTTCTTGATCCCAGATTCAAATAAAAAATGTTCAAAAATGAAAACACCTTTTCAGCTGCTAAAAAAAGTACTGAGAACATAACCATTCAGCTTATTAAAACCCATGAAAATATAAAAAACATCAAAGTTACTGAAAATGATCGGTCTGCAGCTTGTGACATTGAAAATATTGACTCAGAATATGAAAATAATGGTACAGTACTAAATGAATAGAAAGATATAGTAGAAATGAGTTTTGACAATTGCTTCAAAGAACTTGTAGGATTTAATTCTAAATAAATTGGTCAACCACAAACTTTAATTTCAAATGAAACTTTATTAAACAAAATTCAACACTACTCAAATGAAGACCTTATTGACAAAGAAAGCAATCATTTGTTGTGGTGGAAATCACAGAAAACCAAAATGCGACTATTAGCAAAGCTTGCTTTAAAGTATTTAAGCTGCCCACCTTCTTCTGTGAAGAGTGAAAGACTTTTTAGTATAGGTGGAAATGTATATACTGCAAAGAGATATAGTTTAACAGGACCTCATGGTGAAATGATAATATTTCTGAACTATAATATGAGAATTTAAAAATATTTGATTTTGTATATATTACTATAGTTAGTATAGTATAATTCTTTTAGAAGTGAGTATCTATGTTCTATTTTTTCATGAAATATAATTTATTTAGGAGTTTAAAAGCTTTGATACTATGAGGAGGTCAAATGAAAAAAAAAAATGTCATGAAAATTGTATAACTTTGTAGAATTAGAAAATTACAGGGAAAAAAAATTTGGAAAAAATAATTGCAACTCTCTTTGAGAGCTTTTGCTCAAAAATAAAAAAAGAATGCCTCCCAATGCCTTAATCAAAATTTCAAAGCATATTCTGTTGTGGATTTGAGGGTTGCGCAAATTAAAGAGTATCGTTAGCCAGGGTAACTTTGGTCAGTTTTGGCAGTTTTTCTTAAACATCTCTGAATCTTATTAATTTTTTACAGTTTTCTCTTGTGGTAATAACATTATAGGTCTTGGCTATAGGCCTCTACATTTTTTTTTTTTAATTTTTTTATTACAAATATTTATTTTTAAACGCCGAAAAGTGTCCAATGTTACCCCAGGTTTCTATCATGTTTGATCAATAATACCCCTGCTATGGGGTAACATTGGTCACTTTTTGGAGTTTTAAAAAATCATCAGTCCTTAAACACTTAGAGAAACATGAAAAGAACATTTAAATGGACAAAAAATTTTGCAACTAGCTCCCTGTTATTGTGCAAAAGTCATTAAAAGTCATTTTCTAGTAGGTCATTATCGTTATCTGAGGATGATGACACTTGTTCAACTCTTGCCCTTTTCTTGTTATTCTTGGTGTTACTGTTATTCTTGGTGCTATTGTTATTCTTTGATGTGGTAGGAGTTGTGTTATTCACCAGATCTTGCGGTGTTATCGCTTTGCCAGGTGTGATCTTTTTCCCTCTGGTGCGATTTGTTTTCCCATCCTGTCCACAATGTTTCACTAATAGACCTATATCTTCATTGAATACTTCCTTAACAGTACTACCGGTACCTCCTCCAATGTCTTTGTTAACCTGTGGCAAACGCTTTATGACCATTTCTTTATCGAAGGGAAATATTCCACTAGCCTTGAAGTCAGATCTCAAATTATCGCTTTTCAATTGACGTTGCAGTAGAGCAAGAAGACCGAGGAACTGATTTTTTGGTATTGATTTTTTGATGCGCGTTTCTATCTTTAGCGGACGGAAAACAGCAACGTCCAGCAGTTGAAGCAAATGGGAAGCGTATATTCCGAACTGTCGACTAGCCTTTCTCACGCCTATTCTTCCAGTTAAACATTCTTTAATAGCATTGGACAATGTTTCTTGACTGTATGAAGTTGCATATGCTCTTGAACCACGCTTTCGCTTATATTTCCTCGGCATTTTCACCGGCTAAGAATTCAAATGTATCAGAAGTGTCAAAAGATGCCAAAATAAACTCAATGTAGTCTACGAAGTAACTGTGCTATATTCACAAAAACTGTTGATATACCAAAATTGTTGATATAATAGTCGATATATATTGTTGGTATCTCTAACAAAATTAAAACATGTTATCTTTGTTAAATTTTAGGAATTTAAAAAAAAATCAACAATTGACCCCGGTCAACAAAGTCACCCCGGCAACCAAAGTTACCTCGGTTGACGGTACCATTTTGAATACTTTTTTAACGCCGTAAGGCGTTAAAAAAGTTTTAATGATTTTGCGCATGCGCAGATTTCACATTTAATAAACTTTTTTAACGACTAACTTTTTTAACGCAACATCGGATTCGTCGAAACGTTTTGGTCTCGTCTAACCAGTCACATCAACTTCCTTTTAGTTATTCAAGATAACAGCAATAGAATCAGGTTTTAAGCTTAATTTTATATAGCTAGATATTCTTAATACTTTTAGAATAAACGCTGATGATAATATAGAAATTGAAATCATTTACTTAAACACTTTAGTACATGTATAACTAGAGATGTAATAAATAATACAGAATATCAACTACTTTTGTAGCTACCTGGAGCGCAATGCTTTCATGTCCAGGGATTTACTCCATCTATTGTATTGCTGTAGACTTCCAGTTTATGAATATTATAGAGTTTTCTTCTTTTATAATTTACAACAGAATTATATACAGTTAAGGATAAATAAGTTATACATAAAATGAATGTAAATACAATAAAAATAAAATTTATTTGTCACAGTTTTAAAGAATTTAGCAAAGCCAATTTATGGCAAACCGCAATAATAACTAAGTATTTAATATTAACATGGTATGGTTTACCAGCTATATATAAACTAATTTTTGTTTGACAAATACAAATGAGTTATTATGTGCTTTTTATGACATGAAATAATATATGAAATATGAAAAACGAAAGCATGAATTATCAGGGCGCATTTTGCAAGATAATTATAAATTTAAACAATTTTTTAAAAGGTTTTGCTTTATCAAATGAATTACAAAAAAGCCCATTAGAAAATACACCTACTAAAAAATAATGCATAGTGAAATATATATTATGGAGTTTATAGAGTAGTCGAGGCAAAAAATAGCGACATATCGGAAAGAATACTCAAAAAATACACAAAATTAAACCTGGTGAATGAAGGACCAAGAAGTTGAATGAAACCAAGCCTTATATAAAAACTTTATTTAAGCTTTTTTATATTTCGTTATAATTTTTTTAGTCATTTTAAAATTAACCTTATAGGTGTATTTTATTATTGACGGAACTTTGTTTACACGAAAAAAGTTCCCAAATTTACAAATGTTTATCTTGGAAAAATGATTAAAATCTATTCGTGCTGACAACTAATTTCCTTTACCTTGATGTAATTTGTTTAGTAATTTGTCAACGCGTGAAGCAGTTACTTTATTCTGAACAGCCTTATTAAAACAACAAATGCTATAAAAGTTTAAACTAATACCACGTGATCAGAGTTTCTGTTTTAAGGGGGCTCACCCCCCTCAAAAATATTTCGTCAACTACCAAGTTCATAGAACTTTTAGGGTATTCATTGGAAAGGATATTATAAAAGTGTTTTAAAAAATATATTTTATTATTAAAAAAATGTTAGCTGTTGCTATGGTTACAAATTCAAAATGGCGAAAATCATAAATTCTTGAAATTTGGAAAGCTAATTCCCTTGGGTTGGTAAACTATTTTTCAATGAAACTTTCTAACATCATTTATTTACATTATATGCATGCAATAAACCAAAAAAAAGGTGAAATATTATTTCGGGAAGGATGTCTGTTTGAGCTTTTAAAAAATTCACAACATTTTTCTATATTTTCAACATAAAATGGAACTTTAGACAAGCTAATCACAGACAATATAAAATATTTAAATCAAACTTTTGGTTTACTGCATGAAACAATCTATTATGTGTGTTGTGTGAAAATATCAGCTTAAAAGCTATAATAGAACCAAAATTACCACATTTCCAAATTCTATTAAATTCAGAAAAAAAGCAATCTGAGAAAATAAGCAAAACGTAGAAAAAAAAGAGTTATAGTAAGATATTATTTTTTAAAGCTTTTCAATTCTAAGCATAATAAAATCAATTTAAAAGGTGTTTTGATAATGGAAATTTATACAACATCAACATTATCTATAATTTTATGTAAAAAAAAACTATATCACATAAAGAACATTTTTTGTCAAAAAAACGATATGTAACTAAAAATAAGAAAACAGCATATCCAGAATAAAAAAACTAAATAAAATAAAAACAACATCTTTAAAATTAACTTCAAAATAATCCTGCTTTATAGGTTATTCCTTCATTTTGATTTTTTTTATCATCTTTTTGTTTTTTTTTTGTCCTCTAATTTGACGACGACAGAGAACATTTTTTACTTCACTATGTTTTATTGAATTTTTAATCCTTTTGGTACTGATTTTATCACACCCAATATTGGTATAAAATCCTGGAACCATATTTAGTCTTTCATACAAGTTAATAACAGCTTTAGCTCCAATGTTAAAGTTAGATACAGCATCATAGATGCCCAAAGAAAGTTGTTGTAAACCAATGAATGTTGATTTGGGCAAACGTTCCCAAACCATATTATTAAATGACTCATTTTGATTTTGTGGTTTTCCATGTAAGCACTTGTCAAGAAGTGAATCACATGTCAACTCATTTATAACTTTTCTAACTTGCAATGCAATATTTGCTGGCAAGCCTGGACCATGCCTAAACTTGTCAACTTCATTACTTGCCACAGCTCTTTGATACCCACACCAACTATCTTTTCCAGTCGAACAATTTACATGAAGATTGTTAATTTTATTAGATGCCACATGGCAAAAACCACTTATAATTCCTTTTTTCATGGCTTGTTTATCACCAACATGCAGCTTGATAGCCAAGCCATAGTAGTTCTGAAGCTTGTTAATAATTGCATTTCTTAGTTTTCCTTTTCCACCAATTCCTTTTGTTTCCTTTTTTAGTTTTCGTAAATGGGTTCCTACTCTTTTTTGCACATGCCCTATACATTCTCTCTTTACAACTTTTATACCATTGTATATGTTTTCCACTGCAATAATGTAGTGCAACTATGTGGTTGTGTGACAGTGTAGTTAACATGCTCACTAAGTTCATTTGTTAGCTTTTCCAGACCTTCATGGAAGCAGTTTGAAAAATTAATGTTTCATAGACTCAAGTTAATCATATAAGATTAACTTTTAAGAAAAAGGTGTTTTAGATAAGTGGAAAAAATGAAATAAAATTGTTGCTATGGACGTTGCTAAGAAGATTATTTTGACTATGATCAAATAATCAAGAAATAGACATACTTATGTGTTTTTTTTTTGAAAATTTTAATACAGAATCAGATTCCTCGTTAAATTTTACACTTGAAACATGAAAAACCAAAAATTTCAAAAAAAATTATTTTTTGCTATTTTGACAGGGGTGAGCCCCCTTAAAACTATGGGCAGCCATTTTAATAGATTTTTTTTGTTTGTTAGGTTGGGGTTATTCATGATGGAGGGATACTAATATAATATATATAATATATTTGTTAACATAAAGAAGCGGCCATATTAACACGCGTACAATTACAGAATTGAATAAAAAACTTTATGGCCCGTAATTACAATGATAAATGTAACGGCCGTGTTAGATGACATCACTCTAACATTGTTGACGGGTGAAAATTTAAAGTTAGTCGGAAACTCGCATGGCTCGCTGATTTTTGCGGCCTCTTTGATGTAAAACAATAGGTTACACGTCCATCTCTTATAGGTCCATGCTTTTACGTTTTGAAGTTGTATCAATCTTTGACTATTTATAACACGGTCGTTTGGCAGCGCTTTGTTATTGTACGCAAGTGCAAATTTTACAAAAAAAAATCAACGTTTTTACAATGGTTAAGACCCACTGATCTCAAAATATAACTGGATAGCGTATACGGAAAATTTTTTGAAGCCAGTTTTGGCCTCCCAAGATGGCGGCGGAATTAAGGAATAGTGATATGAAAATTAAGAAACTGATGATAATCAAGTTTTATATCTTAAGCTCAAATATTGATAAATATATAATTTTCTAAAAAAATCTAGTTTTTTTGTTTAACATAAGATTTTTTTCATAAAAATAACGGAATATTACATTTTTACATAAATTTCAAATATATAAATATTTTTTTATTTAACAAAACATATTCTTACAATAAGTTATTCTATATTAACTTTCTGTTTTTCGTTTTTAAGAATAAAAATAATTAAATAAAAATTCTCGGTAAAACTAAGTACAAGTTTTAATTTTAATTTGCCAAAATTTAGTTTGTTTAATGATAGTGAAGAAAAAGTATTTGTTTGGTTGTGTAGAAATCTCAAGTTTCAAATAATTAGCATTTGTTATATAATTTTTGTACCTTTTAGTTCTTAACTACCCAATGCTGTGTGCTAGAAGGTTAATAACACAACAGCATGGTAGGCAGCTGATTTTATTTTTCATATAATATGTTTTTTAGGCATTAGTTCATCAGATAGGCACTAAAAATTTATAAACGCTGCATGAACTATTAGCTGAGCACTGTGATTACACACAACTCAGAGGTTATATATATATATATATATATATATATATATATATATATATATATATATATATATATATATATATATATATATATATATATATATATTTTTTTTTAAATGACGACATCTTGTATGAGAGTTGAATAAATTTAATATATGAACTTCAATAAATACGAATTCTCTCAATACTAATTTTTTATTTTATCTAAGAAATTTTCGCTAGATTATTGATACTAGCATCTTCAGCTTTAATTACAAATATTATTAAATTAAATTACAAACAAACATTAACGGTAATGTCACGTTTTAATGGCTTCTTTAAACTTCGCTTTAGTTGGGCTTCTTTAATATTTCGTAGGTATAAAAAGTATGGCGTTAGTTCATCAGATAGGCATTAGTTCATCAGATAGGCACTAAAAATTTATAAAATTTATATTACCTGAACATTTAATTTTATGATGGCCATCATAAAATTAAATGTTCAGGTAATATAAAATGGGATCAAGTAAAGACGCTAAAAGTAGAACCCAAAAAATTTGAAAGAAAAGTTCGAGAGGCAATCGAAATTCAGTTCAACAAATGCGGACCTAAAAATGGAGGTATGAATTTAGATGACGGTCAATATGTAAAAACGCAATTCTGGACGCCATACTTTTTATACCTACGAAATATTAAAGAAGCCCAACTAAAGCGAAGTTTAAAGAAGCCATTAAAACGTGACATTACCGTTAATGTTTGTTTGTAATTTAATTTAATAATATTTGTAATTAAAGCTGAAGATGCTAGTATCAATAATCTAGCGAAAATTTCTTAGATAAAATAAAAAATTAGTATTGAGAGAATTCGTATTTATTGAAGTTCATATATTAAATTTATTCAACTCTCATACAAGATGTCGTCATTTAAAATATATATATATATATATATATATATATATATATATATATATATATATATATATATATATATATATATATATATATAACTCTAGAAGGAACCTCTGAGTTGTGTGCAATCACAGTGCTCAGCTAATCAACAAACCAGTTTTTTAAAATTCAAAGACAGAGGAGGTTTAATTAAACCAACCAAAAGTGTTGTTATCATATGCCAAGAAACTGAAAGATGTTTCCAAAGGTTGCTTGCCTCAATAATTGGCCACCTTCCAAATGAAATAGGAATTCAAAATGCCATTTCTAGTGCTGTTTTGAGATCAGTTGGTTACTCAAAAATTTTTAATGAACAAACTTCTCATATGTTTGACTCAGTTATAACTGATAACCATTTATTTGCACTGATTACACTTATTTCAGAAAACTATGCAAAAATATATCTTTATCACCTGGGTAAAAAACAAACAACATGGCTGTGCAGGTGTTAATCAAAAACAGACACAATATATCTGAAACTTTTGCCAAAAATAATATTTTTATGTATTTTTGTTTACAATATTTAGTGTGGTTGTTTTTAAAACAGATATAGTATATATTGTTTTACATTATTTAGTATAACTGTCTTTAATACCTTCCTCCTCTATTCTAATCTTAGCTAACCCATTGGTAAACATACAATTTAAATAAAAATTGTGCCATATGTGGTGATACCAGAAGAAAAAAAAATTCAAGTTGCACAGAGTTTATTAAATAAAAAATTTCATTTCATTATATTATGGGCAGTTAGGTGTTATGTTATGTTATATCAGAATATTTCCAATTGCTGATTTTATAAAAGCTGTTCCTTTTAATCAGTTCTTTAAGTCCCTTAAATCTAAAATCATAAAATATTTGCAAAGCTGTAAAGTAATTGAAATCAAGAAAGTGGTACAATATTGGATTACAACGGTACAATTAAGGATCTAATTTTCCTTTATTGTACTTTTAGCGCAATTTTTTAAATTTGATTCTTCGAGACTTAGCGCTTTAACTCAAAATTAAAAACTCAAAATTAAATTTTGAGTTTTTTAAACATCTTTACAACAAACAATCCCTAAATTATGAAATCCTATTGAAAATCCATGTTTTCACTCAGTAGCTTACCTACATTTTTTAGTTTTGTCTTAAGGGGTACAATATTGGCAACCTTACCCTACTTCGCTGATAAAAGTTGTTACTTCGCTGATAAAAGTTGTTACTTCACTAAAAAAACAAAGTAAATCATTAAAAATTGAACTATTTTCTGCAAAAAAAAAAAAGTATTAAAATTTACTTTCTCTCAAAAATTTTAACGATGAAATTAGTACAATTTTGAAAGAAAAAACCAAAATAAAATTTAAAAAATTTTCGTCTTAGACAGACTGTTTACTCCAGTAAAAACAAAAAATGAAAGTTTTTTTTTTCTTTACTTCTTATAGAAAAAAAAAAACAAACTGATTCTAAGGATATATTTGAACTGACTTTTATCTGCCTAATTTGTGTAAAGCGAGTCACTGTGCAACAACAAAATTAAACTTTTTCTGTCTTACGGTTTTATATGGGTTTTCCTATTTTCCTGTTCCTTAAGTAAATAAAAATAAATCGAAGTAGAATTCAATAACTTTCTAATATCTCTTCTTCTTATTTATTAGGAAACTATTTCACATGGAGTGGTTAAGATGTTTCAAAAGGTGATTTATAACTTTGTTAATTGCCAACTTCACTCGATTGGAAATATTGCAGTTTAACTGGAAGCTGAACATACCACAGCTACGTAAGACTGCTTTTGAAATAGCTGAGCAGGATATTTTAAGCCCGGATCGATAAACTGTATTTAAGTAAAGTATTTGCTACCGAAAGAAATGGAAAAAAAGCAAAATGCTTGTTGTCTTAAACTTTTCTACGTCAAAAATTTTATCCCACAAAAAAATCCGAAAGTTTAAAAAGGGGAGACGGAATATCCCTCAAAACATTAAAAATTCAGAGAAAAAAAACAAACAATAATGACAGAGAAAATTGCAAAAACGTTTTGTGCTTTTAATATAATTTATGAATATACAGTAAAAAAATAATTGTTTGTAAAGGATATTATTTGGCTTTCGAAATATATCGATTTTTAAGAGTCTTAGAAGAAACAGATCATTTTTCCCAGATTAAATTTCTTTTCAAGTATAAAAAGGTCTTTTCATTATTTTCTACATATTTTCTCAGTGCAAATTTCTAAATGTCAAAATAATAATAATAATAATAATAATAATAATAATAATAATAATAATAATAATAATAATAATAATAATAATAATAATAATAATAATAATAATAGTAATAATAATAATAATAATAATAATAATAATAATAATAATAATAATAATAATAATAATAATAATAATAATAATAATAATAGTAATAATAATAATAATAATAATAATAATAATAATAATAATAATAATAATAATAATAAAATAATAATAATAATAATAATAATAATAATAATAATAATAATAAATATCAACAATAATAACAATAATATATATCTATAGTTTTAATGGCAACTATTTATAATTTCTTTTAGTTGTTTGATTTTGATTTCGGTATCGGCAACTCTTTTTAATAAGTCTTCCAACGGTGAATCAGTGTCATTGTAGAGATCAAGAATAGCCTAAAAATATATTTTGATAAAGTAATCTCGTTCTTTATTAATGAAAAAAATTATTTAAAAATCCAGCGTCACCTTTTTCACGTCGCTAAGAAAAACCCCTCCCTTGATAATGTTGAAATTTGGCATATTGGATCGCTTATATGCAGTCATTCCATCTTCATGAAGACGAGAAATGTAATCACGAATATTTGTTTCTTGCTGTCGTTTCAACAAAAACTCCATTTGATTTTTAAATGCGGCTAGGCCGCGTTTTTGTCCGTTCATGTAGATTTCTTCAGATTTTATATTCCATTCATTCAAACCTTTTAAACATGAAAATTCAAATAATCTTCTTCTGTTTCTTTTTTTTTTAATTTATACAAATTTAATGTTGAAAATTAAAAACAAATTTCATCACCATTTTTTACACTGTTGTACCAAAAGAGCATGTCTTGAACGTCAGACAACGACAAATTTGTTTTCATTTCTGAGAAGAACAATTTGAAGAATAAATGCATTCACTATTTCATAAACCATTTACGCTGAAGACGAATAGTATAAATAATATTGCTATCAAAGTATATATGCGCAACATACACGCAACATGCACAAGTATAGCTAAGATGATTGGACTGATTTCAAATGAATAGTAGAGACTTCAGTTGGGTAAAATCGGAACACAAGGAACAAAGCTACTAACCTACATCGCTAATCTTTTTTTGCATATCCGAAAGCTTTAAAAACAAAGATTTTTTATTGGATTCAAACATTTGTCTTTGATATTCTGCAGAAGAGGTAAAAATTTTCATTCCTTCAGTTAGTTTGTCATATTTTTCAACAACTCTCTTCATTTGTTTGCACGAATCTAAATCTAGAATTATTGATATATCAGTTATCCTTCTGTTATTTTAACAGGATTTAATTCTGTTATCTTAACAGATTTAGATTCATATTCACCATATTCACTATCCCGCAAAAATAAGGTAACGCAGAAAAAAAAAATAATTTTTTTTTCACGTTAAGAGGTAGTTTTCTAAATGATCTCAACCGTTTCTTTTAATCACAAGTTTACTATTGTTCTCATTTCCGAGTACCGTTTTTTTGTGGTAATTTATTATAAATTTATTTTACTTTTGTTGCATAAATTTAAAAATGCTTTTTACTTGCTCTTTCTATTCCAGCTGCTTCTGATTGATCACTGTCATACAGCGGAACATCGTTAATCTTGTAATCAAAATCTTGTAATAGACTCCATTGCGAAGAAAACTGGAAAATGTAAATACTTTCAGCAGATTGACGGTCGTTTGATATTGGTTCCTCTAAAACTGAACGATACTGGATAAAATCATTGGCCGATATTGAAGCACGTGGTTTTGCATCCTTAAATATTCAATTCATTTTTTTTGAAAATGTATCACTTTTTGGTGAGGTTTTTCATTCAACAAAAAATTTTGAATAAAACATACTTTGATATTTTTTGAATAAAACATACTTTGATATTTTTTGAATAAAAAGATTTTTCAGAAGTTGCACTCTCAACCTGAGCTTGAAGATCCAACATTTGAGCTGTTAATTCAGTGTTTTGATTTTTAAGTTGCTCCAATGTCCCTACAAGAAAGTCTTTATATCATAAAGAACTCAAACCAAATTTATGAGTTAAACAATCCTCAAAAAAAAAATGTTACCGTAAAAGCTATTTGCAGTTGAGGCACTCTTATAGAGCTGAGGAAACTTTCGATTTATGATCTTTTCAACTAATCTTTTGCGCATGTTAAAACCTAAAGTGATGTCATCTTCCCATGAAAGGAATTCGCTAAATATTTCTGCATTTAAATTTAAAAACACTGTTGATTTCCAGAACTAGAAAAAAAGAATAAACTTATATTCATATAAAAACAACAAATCACTTTCCAAAACAAATTCATTACAAAGTATAAAATCTTTTGATTTTTAAAAAGCAAAAAATACTTTGACACGTACTTTGTTTAAGAAGCCGTTGAAGCAAACTTTTTTAATTGAAATCTTTGCCAAATCAAAATCACCTGTATCCAGTGCTACCCATTCATTATTAGTGACATTTAACTGGATTACTTTTGCGATGTTTATTATCTCCTGGTACTGGTTACTAAACTGATCCAACAATAAATTTATCTCTCCAGGTAACTCTGTCAAACCAATCAATGCCTAAATATAATTCAAGATATAACGTTTCACCAACTAGGCCAAGAACCTAAAAATAAACTTCAGATTGTTCCAATGTAAGAAATTTAGTTTCGATCCACTTGAAAGAAAAATTTGAAAAATGATAAACTTTTAAAGAATTTCTTTTTTGACGCATAAAAACGAAAAAAGTAAAAATTATAAAAAAAAAATCGAGTTTTTACACTCAAATAACTCAAAAAAGAAAAAAAAAAAACAAAAAAAAACAGCAAGAAGCAGAACAAAGAAATATTTTAAGAGAATTTTTAAAACAATTGTAGAAAACAGGTTCCTCTTACATCAATACTAGAATGATCACCCCATATAACAATTTTCTTTGCTGTTTTATCTAATTCACATGAGGCAATGCATATAGCATCTTTTTTTTTCCATTTACAGTTATCCCATCCTGGACAACCAATCCAAGTTCCCCATAAACGATAACATTGGTTATTCCACCCAAAAAATGGGATACACACTGAAAATAATTTATTCAAATGCTAAAACTTGAGAGTTTGAATTAATATCTCTAAAAAAATATTTAAACAAGAAAATAACAAGTTAAACAAATGAAAAAATACAATGGTATTAAACTAAAAAATACCTTCATTGCATTTAGATTTGCAAGCAATTTTTAACTCCAGTTTATCATCATTGAGTTTTTTCAGCTTCTCCTTTAACTTTTCTTCATAAGAATGAATGTCTCTTTTCCAAACATTTATGTGATACAAAGCATCTTTTAATCCTTTGGATATTTAAAAGCAATAATTGACGATCCTTTAAAAATATCATTAATATATTAAACAGAAATACAATTTTTTATAGTGCATCTTTCGTAATCTATATTAATTTTACCTGATTGCATCGATTTAATTACAGCATCAACATTCTTTTTGTTCAAGGTGGCTTTTTCATAAATGTAAGACAGTTCAGATATCAGTGTACTGGATAGTTCTTTTAACTCAGAGTTTTTCATGCAGCCTGTGAACTGAAACAGTTGTTGCATAAACAAAATTATTAAAAATTAAACTTACTTTACATTTGTGCAATTTTCTACAGAATAAAAAAGAATTTAAAAAAGAGATTTTAAGTAGAATAACCTTAAAATCTGCTTTTGATACTTGTCCACTTAACTTAGCCTTGAAGAACAATTCAGAGTTAAGAGATTGGAACATGCTTCCAGACACATTGAATAAAAACCCTTCATCTTCAATGATCAGGTTTGTCATCTCTCTGCTTCCCATTACATCAACCAATGTTTTCATGTTACTCTAAATTTGTTTAAAAAAAGTAAAATGTTTCTCAACTTTTTATAATATTTTTTTATTTTAACAGAAAAGAAACATAATAAAAAGCATCATTTGGTTTTTGATTTTGTTGTAATTGTGAATTTGTTGCAGTTGACACAATCAATGACCTTTTTATGAGAAAACTTGGAGTGAAATTACACTTTAACTCTCACATTTATGTTAGCAAAAATTTTAAAAAACAAAAAAACAGTGTAAAAGTAATAATATTAATAACAAAAAAAAAAAAAAAAAAAAAAAAAAAAAAACTTTTAAAATAGTATACCTTAAACTTTCCATTAACCAACTCCACAATCAAAACTGGTCCACTGTATAATAACTTTTTAGAGTGTCTTAACTTGATAAGACCACCCATAACATTGATTGGATTTAACTTTATTTCAATCATAATTTTATTGGAGAAGAAGTTAAAATTTACAGGAACAAAAAACTCAAAAACTCTAATATTTCCACTTAAATGAAATCCTGATTGAATCTGAAAGTCTGCTATGTTTTCTCTGATCCCTTAAAAAAAAAGATGAAAAAATGCAAACATTTAAACATATGTGAATAGCATGAAAACAACATGATGTAATTTAACTTATTGGAATAAATAAATTATGTATAAAAAATTCATTTATATAAACAAGTTAAATTATATTATATGTTATTTCATGCATTATTATTATGCTAAGTAAGATTTTATATTATTACTCAAGCTGAAGTAAAAAATATTCTAGTTTATATTAATGTTAGCATTACAACATGATGCAAGAGATAACTGGAAATACAGAAAAAAGGTCTTCTTATGAAGGATTTATAATTGTTAAAAATCAAGGAGCTTTTAAAGAAAGATTTCCTTTAGAACTTTCAAAGTACAAATAGATGATTTGTTATCCAGAAAACAATAATTAACGGATTTGCTAACTTTTTTATTATAACAGATATTTATCTTTTAGGATCTAAATGAATGATTTATAAAAATTTGAGTTTAAGAAACTTATAAGAAACATAATTTGTCCATAGCTCTTTTTTTTTTTAAACCAAAAAAGGGTTCAAAGGGTGCACCTTCAAAGTGTTTCTTTAACTGACTAATTATTCTATATAAATCTTTTCACTAAATTTTTTAAGCCTTGTTAAAACATTATTTTAAAATCTTTAATTTTATCATTGAAAATGTTTAAATTTCAAAAAAATTTCTGAATAAATTCATGACTCACAAAATACCACACAAAGATGTTGCTTTTTTTTGTGATTTTAAATGTTATTGTAGTTAAATATCTTTTTAGGAGTCAATTTAATATTCTAAACTTTTTACACTCTTCATAGAAAATGAATGATCACCTGACAATAAACAAGTATTAGAGTTAAGACTTATTTGTTTTTAAAAATATAATCATTGAATCCTAAAAGCATGGGATTCCATCTGCTTGATATAGCCTGAGTAATTCAATTAGGTTGTGTGATAATTCCATGCCAAATGGAGCAAATTTTTATGAGGTACCTTATGGACTGCCTCAGGTTTTGCTGACAATTTTTGCTTTTGTACATATGAGAAAAGAATGTCCCAAAAACTTCATATCAATACCTATTGCAGCTCTTGAGAAAACACTATTTAAAAGGTTAACTTGTCTTACTTTTCTCATGTGCCAACTCAATAAGTTTTAGTAGTTTCTTGAAGTCAAAAATGACCTATATAGAAATGTCAAATTGATATTTTAGAAATATGTCTACTTTTCAAACTTTTATCAACCAAAGATGGATCTACTGTTAAAATTTTTCCAACATTTACATCATCTTAGTGTAAATTGTAGAAATTATAGTTTGACTTCTTATTCTGCATTTGTTTCTTGAACAAGTTTTTTTACACAAATAATGAGATTTGTTTTGTTTTATAGTAGGCTTTCAATCCTAAGTTAAAACTGTAAATGTAAGCATGTGGTATTTGGAACCAGATTATCTGTAGTGTTAATGAATGAATAAAATTACTTACCATCTTCATTGCTTGTGACAGTTAAAAGCAAACCATTAGGAAATACTGAAGTTGACAAGTACTTTGGTAAGATTACATCTGGCTTTAAAGCATTAATTAACAACAATAGTGTTATTTCAGATTTATCTGCAATAATGTAATGATACCATGGTAATACTGGATTTAAAAACATTTTAGCGTTATCAAACTTAATCATGTGATCTTCACTTCCATCTGGCTTTGAGATACCCAACTTCAACTCAATCTCAAGTTCTATTTAAAAAAATCTTTCTTTGGTTTTTGCTGCATTTTTTTTTCTCTTCATATAAATACAGAACTTTAACTTTCAGAGGAGAAACAAAAAAGAAAAAGAAAAGAATATCAAAAATATGATTAATATTAAAAGTAATTTTTATTTGAAGTTTCTTACCTAAATGTGTTAATAAGCCAGTGTGGAAATTTGTCTGGAAATTTCTGTATTGCACCTGGATATTTTCAAAAGACAGTTTGCCTAAAGCAAAACCTGGTTTTGTGTTTTGGACTGGTAAAATAGTAGCACCAAAGTTGAGTTTTCCACTTGGTTGTAAATTAATGATTCCTTTAAAAAATTTATAGCAGCTCAATACTTTTCATCATATAAAAATAATTTAAATAACATGGTATCTAAGATAATGAATGGTTTTAAGGATTCATTTTTTTAAAAAATAGAAAAAAAATATTGCAAAGATATTGCAGACAAATACCATTGATAACATTTTAGAAAACCTTTACTATATATTTTATTACAACTTCATGAAAACTTACCTGTCACAGAAAATGAAATCGGAAGTCTGATATTCACATTTACTGTTATGTAAATTCCACTTTGATCTGTTGCTATTTCATTGTATGATACCACCAATGCTATTATTTGAAAATCCATGTTTTCACTTTTTATTCTATTATCGTGGATGTGAAGAGGTGCTTCTAAGTAGACACTTTTTCTTGATAAAGAACCTGAAAAATAATTTTAGAAAAAAATTGTTTTTATTTTCAAGGTTTCTATGATTTTTCTGATTAATATTAAGGTGATGACTTTTATACAACTTTATTTCCCTGTATCATAGTTTGATGAGTTTTCATTAAAGATCAGATAAAAATCACTTTCAAGGTGATTTGATAAAAAAACCTGATACACAATATAATATACGAAGACCTCAGTGGAAAAACCAGCATTGTCACATTTTTCTTATTTTGAGATAATCAATTTTTAAAGTTCAAAACGTTCTTTAAAATTTAATTTATACACTGCTTTTTAGTTTTATGTATATATATATAGATTAACTATATTTATATCAGATTATTTCTTAAAAAATAAAAAATAAATATTTTTTCAATGTTTTTTTCGGAAACTAAAGTTCATTATCAATAAATGGACATCACTGACTTTTTCCTTGGAATTTTTAAGTGGCGTAATTACTATTTTTAGCCCTTCTTTTTTGTTTAAAAACAAAACAATATCTTAAAAATGGGCTCTTAATGATGTAAGCGGCCTGAAAAGACAGTTGACCCTGCTGTTTCTTTAGCTAATTTTTTTTTGTTATCCCACTGAAACGTCTATGGGAAGTTATTACATTTTGTTGACATCTATTGTGGAGCGATAGATTTTTTTTTATTTAACAAAGTCAAACTAATTAAAACATAAATTTTAACACAAATTAATCAGAAACATTACTATACATGAAATTAATGAGACCAACATGAAATTAATGAGAAACATAACCATAATTAAAATATATTTTTCTAATCAGTATCTGAATCTTCTGATGCCGAATCTTGTGTTTCTGTTTTTGAAGTAACAAGATTATCAAAAAAACTGTGATTATCAGGTTTACATAGACGCTTCAGAACTTGTAAGTTGTTATACTTGGCAGTACTTATTGGTAGAACTGAGGAATACTTATTAAACTGATTGAGTGCAGTTTCTGTTTGATTATTTTGTCTATGTTTTACCAAAGCAGTATTTTCAATATTGCCATTCCAGTTGTTACGAAAGAGAAGCAGTGCAGGGTGTATATCTTGAATGACAAGTTCTCTGACTGGTCGAGTTTTTATCGGACATGCGCACTTATAATATTGTTTCAAGTAATCAGAAAATCTGAAAAAATTTACATTGAAAAAATTTACAACATTAAAAGGTGAAGGTTTTTTTCTGCAATTCTTAAGAACCTGACGCCAATCCTCAGGAATTTCAACATTAGCCTTTATATTAACATTTGCCATGTCACGATTGCATTCCATATAGGAATGACCTTGTATAGGAAATGACACTTTAATACATTTAAAACGTTTTTGAAAGTGAACCATCCAATGCAAAAAACGAAACACAGTGTAATTTTTGTTTTGTCCTGCACATCCATCGCAAAAAAAATGTAATTCAAGGACTGTGTTAGAAAGATGATTAATGTTAAAATGATAAAGCATAGAGCAAAAATCATCAAATCCCTTTTTTCCTGTTGTTTCATCGTATGTATAAAGAAATACTTCATCACTGGATAGGATGTGTATATTAAATGAAAAAAATTTAAGCTGTCTTCGGTAATACATATCATTAGTTGATTTATTAGGCATGGGTAAATTCTTCTGAAAATCAAAAGCAATAGCTTCAAACATGTCTGAGTTTTTTGCTCGTTTTTTTGCATCTGACTTTCTGTTATAAAATATAGCAGCTTTTTTTGTGTGAAAATCATGCTCTGTTTCAAGATCTTTTTTTTTTTTATTAAGTTTGATAATATCTTGACCAACTGCATTTAAAAGCTCTTGGTCAGTGTGTTTTATATTTACAATGAACTCATCACAAGCTAAACAAGTGTCTTTTCGTGGAAAGCCAAACCCAATATTAAATTTATTGTTAAAAACTACTCTGTATGTTTCGAATCCTAATTTAACAGTTGGGTAAGTATGTTTGAATAGTTCAAACATTTTAGAGACATTTAGATCTTCAGATAAGTAAATTTTTTTAGTTTTTCCAATAGCATAATGAGATGACCTTCCTCTGAAAGAAGATATATGTTTTTGGATAGCTTCACTGTCACTTTCAGTTATTTTGTGTGGCCGATTTTTATGCTTGCCTCTACCATCAATTGGAGGGCAACCTAAAAGAACAAAATGACATAATATTCATATACACAATATATATATATATATATATATATATATATATATATATATATATATATATATATATATATATATAGAGTAGCGTCCAAAAGTAATTGGACAAACACCTTTTTTGTTATATTTTCTCATTAAGTAAAGATTTTTAAATGAAATTTCGTGTAAGTGTGTCAAATTATACTACAATTATGAAAAACAAAACAAAAATTCCCTTTTGGGAGTAATTACTCAAAAATTTGCTAAAAGAATGGAAATGATTGGCTCAAAAGTAATTGGATAAACTAAACTCTAACAATGTTGATATAACTTAGACTATTTTAACTTCTTTTTCTGAAGGCAGATTTTTATAAAAACATTCAATGATCAATAATTTGTAATGGGACATAATAAATATTTAAGCGAGGCAGTGAAAAAGTTGATTGTACAAGCATTTAATAACGGTAAGACTGTGCGACAAATTTCAATAGATATGAATATTTCACGATCAACAGTTGGTTATACATTAAAAGTTTTTCAACAACGGAGTCACTTCCAAGTATCAACAAAGTCAGGACGCCCGAAATCATCAACATTTCGCCAAGATAATGTTGTAGTAAGATCGTCAAAGGCAGATCCGCGCAAGAGTGCTAAAGAAATTCATAGAGAACTTACACAGTCCCATCAAATTTATTGCTCTTATGCAACAGTAAAGCGTCGCTTAAGACAAAACAAACTTTTTGGCCGTCGTCCTGTTAAAAAACCTTTTATTTCTGCAAAAAATCGTAGAGCACGGTTAAAATTCGCTAAAGAACATCTAAGTTGGACAGCAAACCAATGGTCAAAAATACTATGGAGTGATGAGTCAAAGTTTAATATGTTTGGTTCTGATGGTATTAAATATGTTCGACGTCCAATAGGTCTTCGAAATGATGTTAAGTACCAAGTTCCTACAGTAAAGCATGGTGGTGGTTCAATTATGGTTTGATCATGTTTTAGCCGTGATGGAGTAGGTCCAATCTATCGAGTTCAAGGCATTATGGACCAAAACATGTATAAAGGAATAATCAAAGATATAATGCTGCCACATGCAAATAACAAAATGTTGCGTGGTTGGACTTTCCAACACGCCAATGATCCAAAACACACTTCCAAGCTAGTCATGGATTTTTTAGCTCAAAAGAAAGTTCGTATCTTGGAATGGCCGTCACAATCTCCGGACCTGAACCCAATCGAACATCTTTGGGAACATATTGAGAGAAAAATTAGTGTTCGGAAACCATCTAATCAACATAATTTGTTTGAGTTGATTAAGCGCACTTGGGAGGAAATACCAATTGATGTTTTAATTAATTTGGTTGATTCAATGCCACGTAGATGTAATGCTGTCGTTGCGGCAAAAGGTTTTCCAACGAAGTACTAGGATTATGCTCAGATTATATACATTATGTAACAGAATATAACACTATGTAATATTGTATATATTATTTAACAGAAATCTTCATAAAAAATGCTGAAAATTTATCCTTTGTTGAGAAAGTTTTATCTTTAAACGACATATTTAGTTTGTCCAATTACTTTTGAGCCAGTCATTTCCATTCTTTTAGCAAAATTTTTAGTAATTACTCCCAAAAGGGAACTTTTGTTTTCTTTTTCATAATTGTAGTATAATTTGACATGCTTATGCAAAATTTCATTTAAAAATCTTGACTCGATGAGAAAATATAACCAAAAAGGTGTTTGTCCAATTACTTTTGGACGCTACTGTATATATATACATATATATATATATATAAATAGTTTAGTTCATAACTTAAAATATTATAAATAACTTCTTTAACTATTTACTAACCAGTTGTAGCAACTGATTTCCTTATTGATTCGATCCTAGCTTTTGTAATTCCGAAAAAAGACATCATAGCTTTAATGCAGATTGGGACTTCGATAGCTGATTGTGCTCTTTGCACCCTTACACAATAAGAATATGAAAAATTGTGTATGTAAGTTTTATCTGCATTCTGTCGTGGTCTTCTTCTGTTAATGTTTTGGATTTTTATTAGTGTGGATAAGTATGCGTCCTGACTATTTTTAGATGAATATTCATTAAAGTTCTTAATTAGTTCATTCCTTTCCTCACTACTAATATTTTTAAAACATGCAAGTCGAATACAATGACAGTCTGCCCCAATAATGTGGCTCGATAAATTGTGTATTTTTTTTCTATTTTTGGAATTAATATTAATCTTTCTTTTTCTTGATTTTTCTGTAACCACCGGACTACCATTACAATCCATTTTGTTTTTTGTTTACTTTTTTCCGCGGCTTTTTTTTCAACCAATACTTGAGGTATTAAGGAATCATGTGGTTTCGTAAACTATAAAAACTTCGGACAACGCAGGTTATTCCAAATGTAACCCTTGACATCACCGATTGTTCCATTTGATCATGTTTAATTTTATCCTCTTTTTTAATGAGTGGTCTAGTTTTTTCACTTGGTAATTAAAATAAAAGATGAAATAAGATATGCTTGCTTGAAAAATAATAGTTTCTCAAAAATTTCAAAAATGTGACATCGCTGGTTTTTCCACTGAGGTCTTCATACAATTCTTTATTTATCTGCTATTTTGCTCATTCATTGAGGCCACTGTAAGCAGGAAATTGAATACAAGCTTTAAAGTCACATATTATACAACATTATATAGTGACATCAAACACAAAAAGAAATTAGTTATTGATAAATAACCTCAGTGGAAGACTGTGTTTGTTGTGGCAGGAGTCATGCAGATCTTTTAAAACTTTAATGGCACACTAATAATACTGGTTGCTTCAAGCATTGATAGTTGGAGATTCATACATTTTCCAGTGGTTTTTCAAGCATTTAAGACATTTTAGGTAGTCATTCAGAGCTGCATATAATTCATCAAAATCTTCAGTTTTGGATCTGTTGAAACTTTAAAGGGGATCTCATTTCTCTAAGTTTAGTGACAGAAAACACAAGCGATATGGTAGATAAACTTCAAGTCATCTCTTCAGCCACCTACTTCCTTAATCTAAGTTTTCAACCATTGCTAAGAGCTGGTTTCAATTTAACATAATTGCTCTTTAAATAAAGATAATTATGCTAGATTGAAAGCAGCCCCCTCTGTATGACAACAGACTTAAGCTTGTAACAAGGTATCTTGCAATACCTGTTGGGTTATGCTTCCTTGTGCTTGTTGATGCTGCATTTTCATCCTCCCGAGGACTGTATTCACTGCTGTAGGATGAGCCTCTGCTACTTTCAGAACAATCAGGTAGCACTTATTTAGTAAGTTTGGAAACAGTTGTTTTGATTGCCTTCTTTCGCTTGGATGGTTGGATGTTTTTGGCACTACTAGATCAGCCAATGGATTATCTAACCTGTTTTTACTTTTAATTTCATCCTCTTTAAACATCCATTTACCTTTTATCTTAGTTTTGTTAAACACTCAATTCAATGCATCATAGTTTTGTTTTTTTCTGCGACATTCATAGTCTTTTAGAAGTTTTGCTAGTTTTACACAAGTGACTTTACCCAAGTTTACGCAAGAAGTTCAACATTTTGCTTCATAGGACTTTAAGCTCCACAACAACTAAACAGATCCTCTTTCTTGATTATTTGGTAGTGGATTTAAGAAATTTGAAGAGTCATATGTGTTTTTCCTGGGACATCTGACTCCATTCACTCAAGGATGCTTCATAAATTGATTTGCTGCCTCTTCTTAATGGTGCTTGAAACTGGACTAATTAAACATAATAAATATGTAGCAAATTAAAGAAACTACTATTGAGTTTACAAATATTTTATTTCAAAATAACCAATTCAAAAATGTAGAATGTAAAAAAAAGTGTAACAGGAATTAGTTTTTAAGATAAAAATTCAAAAAGTCATCACCTTAAACAAAATCAGCAAAAATTAATTAGCATTAGAAGTACTTTTTCAAAATGTCTAAAAATTCATATAACTTTCAATATAAAATGGTCACAAAATAAAGTTGTAATCATAAAATTCTAATTATAAAAACGCTAATTAAAAAACCCTGATTATCAAAATTATTGTAATAATCACGTATTTTTATAAAATAAAACTCATTTTTTAAAATTTCATAAATAGATTTAATGTTTAGATTACTTTTGAAAGGTAGTTGGAATTTTCCAGAAAATAATCTATAAACATTACTTTATAATTTTTTAATAATAATAAAATGTCTAGAATATAAAAATACTTAAAATATACCAGACAGGATAATTTTCTCTCCATCTGTTACTTCTTTAAGCCATTTGCACAAGTCATTATTTTTGCAGTTTTCAAGGGACAAAGAAGTGAATGAGGCTGTTACTCCTAAAGAAAATTCACAAGTTGAATTTTTTTTTTGTTTAGAAATTTTATTGTTTAGAAATTTTATTGTTCAGAAATTTTATTGTTTAGAAATTTTATTGTTTAGAAATTTTTTAAAAATAACAATAACAGCAATAACAACAACAAAACTGTTACCTTTTTTTATTTTTATAGAAGATTCAGTTTCAAACAATTTTTTCTCAACTTGAGAATCTATTTTATAAAATAAAATTCTAAATTCTAAAATACTGTAGTGAAAATCTAACAGTGTAGCTAATAAGTAAAAACAAATTCAGATTTGATTTTTTTTTTATTAACTTTTGTTGAACAAAAACTTACCATCTCTATGATGCAAAATATCATCTCTATGATGTAACATATCATCAGGTGCAAAATTATTCCAAAATTTGTCTTTTTTCCAGTTCTTAAATATTGCCAAGTTTATTTCAAAAGTTGTTTATGAAAAAGAACTTCAAAAATGTGCTTTATCTAAGTAGTAAAATTTTAACACAAAACAAAACAAAAAAACAAACCTTAAAAAATTCTTTATTGGGAGAATTGTTTGTGTTGCTCAACAAAATTACTAAAATTAATAAAATGAAACCATGAAATGGATTTTTTAGTAAAAATAGAACTTCTTATAAATGTGACTCAAATATTACCTGCTTTCATTTTCTCAAGCCAGGGTGCTGTAAACTTTAAAGATTTTTCATACAATTTCTCTAACAAATCTGTCAGTCTCACATTGAAAAAAGTCACAGTAAATACAATATTTAACTTATTAGGAGTTTCTTTGTCTAAAGTTTCACGACTCTTTGATTGCACTTCAGAAACACTTATTTTATCAAAAGTTTTATAATTCATTGATTCTGTTCCAGAACTTCTTTTGTAAATATTACTTAATTTTGCTAGTACCTTTTTTATATTTTTAACAGCTATCTTGTTTGCAACATTAGATAAGGGAGCAGTACTACCCAAATTTTTATGGACAATACTTTGAAGATTTGTGGAAAGTATATTGTTTAAACCTGACCTCTTTACAGCTGCTACATTAATCCCTTCTAAATTATCTACATGTTTATCTTCTTCATCTAAATGAAATGGTAAATTAGTTTCTTCTTTTGCAAGCTCTTCTATTTCATTAGAAAATTCTTTATCAATCATATCACTTTTAAGCCTTTCATGATCAGCAGTTTCATCAGAAAGTCCTTTATTTATAGTTTTGCTTTTGAAGCCTTCTTGAGGAAATTTCTGAAACTCTTTCATTATGTTGTAAACCTTAACAACAGGCTCAACAGACTGATCCACATGTTTGTTTGAGCCATACTTAGAAAACTCTGGTTCTAATACTGTTTTAGTAAATAATGCTGGCGTTGGTTCTACTTTATCGCTATTAGATGAAGTTTGAACAGGCTGCAAAACTTCAAGATCATCTTTATCAAAGAAGGATGGACGAAATAAATAATTAGCTTTTTTTTTCAAGTGAATTTTTAAACTGTTGTCATTCATCTCATTGGGAATATTTTTTCTGTTGTCATTCATTTTCTCTTTTTTGTCTGTTTGAGAAGATTTATTTTCTAGCTTGGAGTCACTAAAATACTTTAAATCTTCCTCCATCTGTTTTTCATTCAAAGCTTGTTTTTCAGTTTTGTTAATATCAACCAAAAAAATTTTAGGTATACTTGCATTAGAAGCTATTAACTTGGGTTTTGAAGAATGATTGGAATAAAAAGATTTTTTCTCTTTCTTGAAAGGTTTCTTGTTTTTGTTTTCTTTTTTTACTTCATCTATTTTATGCTGCCAAGTGTAACCCTCTAACTGAACACTTAATCCAAATAAAAAGGCAGTAGCAGTTAACCTATGATTATACAAGAGAAATAAGGCCTATGATAGAAAAAAACATTAAAAAAAAAAAGAAAATAAAGTAATATTTTTATTCATACTTGATTCCCTCTTTATTGTCTTTTAAATTCACTTCACTCAAACCAAACTCACTCAATTGTTTAAATGATGCTAATATATCAAACTCATCTTTTTTTAGTCCCAATAACAACAAAAGTTGAGAAGAATTCATTGGAGGAAGAGAAACCACAATGTTTGGTTTTAAGTCATCATATTTCCTAGAAACTACCAGCAATGACTCAACTTCAGATATTTCTCCATTATCACCAATTACAGATTTTTTTGCATTTGAATTACCAAGAAAATACCACTTTTTCAATTCTTTTTTAAATTGCAAATCAAAATGATTGAAACGAAATATATCATAAAATAAACTGATATTTCTCTGTAATAGCGATCTTAAATCTGTAATTAAACAATATATAAAACATTTTAAAAAAAACTTTCAGAAAACTATCATGAGAGAAAATTTTATTTATAAGAAAATCAAATGTTAAAAGCATCAGATTTATTCAAAAATTTAGGGATAGCTATAAATATTGTATTAAAATATTGATTTAGTATACTCTTATGTTTAACTTTATTATACCAAAAGCTCCATTTTTTCCATTGAATTTAAATTGAGAAACTGCAGTTTTCTTTTCCTCTTCAGAGTTTCCAGCAAATTGTTCCGGAAGTTCAAAAGTTGAATTTATTTCATTAAATAGACATTCTACAAAAGTCTGATAATTAGGGTGCATGCCATTAGCCATTTTGAATAAAAATTCACCTGCTTTTGTAATTTGAAGTTCAATGGATATAGTTTGGGGAATCCCTATTAAAATTGAAATTAAAAACTATATTATATATAATATAATATAACATGTACATATGTATGGATGCATGGATGGATGTATGTCTGTGTATGTATGTTATGGTTTAAAAATTTGGGACTCTAATATCAATGAAATACCCTTAAAAAATCCTTTTAAGGGGTGATATTACATGTCGATGGGAGCTCATAACAAATTAAGTTTTAATCCCACATTAACATCCATAGAAGATTTTGATCTTTAAGTTTTTTCTATAATTGGTTCTTATACATAAGCTAAGGTCAAGTGCTTTGAGTACAAAACTTTATCCTAGATATTTTTTCACAAAACATAAAATGTTGCAAATTTAATTCGGAAGATTTTTTATTTTACTAATTTAATGATCCTGTCTCAATGATTCGGTTTCAAAATTATACAACAATTGCTTTCAAGAAATGGAAATGCAAAACATAAAAAATGACCATATAGCTCACAGATTTAAACAAAATAAGCCTATATAAAGACTGTAGTAATATTTTCTAAATAAAAATTTAGATATTTTTGCTCTTGTAATCAACAACACACTTCAGAAGTTGATTTGAATAGTCTGGCTGTGATTAGTCGCATTTCAGTTTCTCCAAATGAATTTCTCCAAATGTAGCGATTGTTAAATTGTTGGATTCAAATTTTAAAACAAAACAAGATGTATTTTCTATGAAAATCATAAAAAAACGTTGAGGCTTTTTCCCGGAAAAAAGAAGTGTTCGTGCTATTTATAAATTTTCGAAAGTTCGAATTTTTTTACCTTGAATCGCTCCGATTGTTTATCAATTTGTATCAGCTTGTTTGTTTTTAGTTTGCTCTTGCATTTTTGTTTATTTATTGCTGTGAAGGCTTCATATTTGATGATAGTACAGTTTACAAAGATATTTCATAGATACTGTGTGTTTAACATTATTTTTTGTTTTTTTAAGACCAAAACTTGTTCTAATTTAAGTTTGTTTTTTTTCTTTTTTCTTTTGTATTAATATGTTTATTGCTATTTAAGTAATAAAATGGGTAAAATTCCACTACTGGAACGTAAAAAAGTTATCGTCCTTTAAGAAGAAGATTATTTTCAACGACAAATTGTTCAAAAAACAAAGTATTTAAGGACAGCCATTAGACAAATTATAAAAAAAATTAAAAACATGGGATCTCTTGAGGATAAAATTCGAAGTGGAAGACTTCCAAAGCTTAAAAAACATGACATAAATTATTTTAGAAATTTGAAAAAAACCTCCAGTGAACTAGCCAAGACAATCAGGCTGCAACTGGGACAAATGTTTCCTCATCTTGCGTTTGACGACATTTGCTAAAACCTGGGTTAGGAGGGTGTGTTAGAGTTTGAAAGCCTTTACTGCGTTGTGGCAATAAAGAAAAAAGACTTAAATATGCAAAACAGCATAATAACTGAACGCAAGAAATATTAAACCGTGTACTATACACAGATGAATCAAAATTTGAATTGTTCGGTAGCAGAAGACGGCAGTATGTAAGAAAAAGGCTAGGAGAGGCTTATCGCCCTGATTTTCTACATCCAAAAATCAAGCATGGGGGAGGTTTTGTTTTAGTTTGGGGTTGTATTTCATCATCTGGAATAGGTGATATAGTCAGAATTGATGGTAAACTGACAGGAGAACAATATATTGTGAGGAGGGAGAAAAGTTAAAAACAGCGAAAAGACGTACATACAGAGACTTATTCATCATGTCATATAAATAAAACACGAGAAAACTAATGAAGCAAAAAAAATAATAATAAAAAAACAACGATTAAGAAAAGACATACAGAGACTTATTCATCATGTCATATAAATAAAACACGAGAAAACTAATGAAGCAAAAATAAAAAAAAAAACGATTAAGAAAAGACGTGCACACAGAGACCTATTTACCTGTCAAGTAAACTAATGATAAGTAGATATAGCAACGAAACAAATAATAATGGAGAACTATAAAAGCTCAAAAAAGAAAGAATCTGACAGTTTTTGGGAAGACAGTTTTTGGGAAGACAGTTTTTGGGAAGACAGTTTTTGGGAAGACAGTTTTTGGGAAGACAGTTTTTGGGAAGACAGTTTTTGGGAAGACAGTTTTTGGGAAGACAGTTTTTGAAGAGAGTTTTTATTGGGAGAGTTAAGAGAAGAAGAATTAGAGTTTTTAAGTGAAGTCTTTGGGAGAAGAGAAAGAGTTTTTGAAGAAGAGATTTAAAAGAGAATTTTAAGAGAAAGAGTTTTTAAGAGATTTAAAGAGGATTTCAAAGAAGAAAAAGAATTTTGTTATAAAAAGAGTTTTAAGAGATTTAAAAGAGGAATTTATGAGAAAAGGATTTCTAAAGATTTAAAAGAGAATTTTAAGAGAAAGAGTTTTAAGAGATTTAAAGAGGATTTTAAAGAAGAAAAAGGATTTTGTTATAAAAAGAGTTTTAAGAGATTTAAAAGAGGAATTTATGAGAAAAGGATTTTTAAAGATTTAAAGAGAATTTTATGAGAAGTATTTACGAAGATTTTAAAGAGAAACTTACGAGAAGAATTGGTAAGAAAAGATATTTGAGTAACTTTAAATAAGCGTTATTATCTATATTGATTTATTGATATTTGCATGAGTTAATTTTAAGAGAATATATATTGATGAGAATATTTGAGAATATTTATTAAGAAAAATAAGTAAGAGAAGAAGAACCAGTAGTAAGTACTTTTGTTTGCATTTCGATTATTAATATTATTGTTGTTATTACTATATGCGTTAAATATTGTTATTGAAAAGATTGATGCTTTACCGCGCACCTAACATATCCGCGCCATTACATTTACGTCACACAAATATAAGAGTGCTAACCGTTACACATTAAGAGAACATTTGTTTGAGTTTTATATTATAGAACATACTGAGGACGGCGAAGTTAAGTTAAGCCTTGTTGATTAGACCTTGCCCATTCCTAACCAAACTATTCCCAAACCTCGCCCTTACCTAACCAAATACTCCCCAGACCATCAACCTAATAGTTCCCAACCTCCATATACCGCCCTCACACTGTTGCAGAATACAGAAATTTACTAGCTACTAGAATAAAATTAGCTCACGAACTAGCGAGAAGCAATCTACAGAAAGCACAACTGCAAAACAAATTCTATTATGACAGAGATGCTAAAGAACCTACATTTATAGAAGGAGAAAAAGTATGGATACACAACAAGGAGAAAAAACAAGGCCTATCCCCAAAATTACAAACAAAATGGCAAGGACCATACCAAATTATTGAAAAGGTTTCCCCCGTTAATTTTAAAGTAAAACTTGTTGATAGCAGTAAAGCACCTTTTGTCGTTCATTCAAACAGACTCAAGAAATTTCATGAACCCCCAATGAAGCCAAACGATAGAACAGACTCTTCAGATAATAACGATGATGCTTCAGATAATACTCTTAATCAAAACCAAAATCAAGATTATCAACCAGCAGAAGTCAAAAAGGCGAGAACTATGAATGTTGTTAAGACAAAATTTATATGATTTCTTGTCCTTTAGAGATAGGTTTTGAAAATCTTTACAAGGAACAAAATGTTTTGAAAACTAAGTATCGGTTCTTACGTGGAGTATTCCCATCTCTCTCACGCAGTCATGATTGTTAATGCGTATGGCTTCTATGTCAACTAGAAACGAGTTCTTTATCTTCGCTAATTCTCTCATTTTCTTGGTGTGTGTTACTAATGGTTCTTCTTCGGCCATTTTTCTCTTTTTTTTTTTTGCTTCATTAGTTTTCTCGTGTTTTATTTATATGACATGATGAATAAGTCTCTGTATGTACGTCTTTTCGCTGTTTTTAACTTTTCTCCCTCCTCACAATATAGAAGTTTTAAGACATCATGCATTACCATCTGAATGAGACTAATTGGTAAAAATTTCATTCTACAGCTAGACAATGATCCCAAAAATTGTTCCCGAGTGGCGAAAAAATATTTACAGGATACGTGTGACGAGGGAGTTCTCGAAGTAATGAACTGGCCTCCTCAAAGTCCAGATTTGAACATTATTGAACATGTTTGGGATTATTTGGATAAAAAAAAGGCTGAATATAAACCCAAAAATGTCGAAGAATATTTCCGAATATTAAAAAGAGAGTGGGCCAATATTTCACAAAATTTCATCACAAATTTATATGAATCAATTCCCAGGAGATTCGCTTCTGTAATCAACGCAAAAGGCGGACGAAGTATTAATTGTTTTTTCTTTTTGCATCATATTTTATTAAATTATTTCTAGATACTTTTGTTTAAGATATATGTATATATATATATATATATATATATATATATATATATATATATATATATATATATATATATATATATATATAGAGAGAGAGAGAGAGAGAGAGAGAGAACTGAATAAAAATGATTTCAGAATTTGCCACCATAGTATAGTGGCAAATTATAGCGATCCAAAATAAAGAGGATTGGTACAGAGCATTGAAAATTACAGGTCAAACCAATGATTTATATTAACAGGATGTCATACTTCATAAAATTCCGTAAGAAAAAGTGAAGCAAGTTTTTCAAGTTTTTAACAATAGTTCATTTTTGCTTCGCTTTGATTTATTATTGCGTCATTTCAGGCTGGCAAAACAAACCTGGGTTGGCAAAAAATTTGCTTCACAGCGGAAGTACGAGTTAGATATCTAGTCAATATATATTATTGGGTCATATATCCTGATTTTGATATGATTATTAAACTTGACATTTTCGCATTATATTATGCAAGCTGCAATTGTTTGGATTTCTTTGATTTTATTTTAACCTACACAATTATGACGCAAAATCATTATTGATATTATTTTTATGTGTTTCATTAATATAATCTTAAAAAAGATTTTGTTTTTAATAGGAAATTGGGTCTTGAGGGGTTTCGTTAGGGATCTACAAAAAAAAATAGTAAAAAAAATCAATTTTGAAAAATTTGTATGATGCACAGGAATGCGGTTTTTCGCAGTGTCCTAATTTTTACTCGGCAATAATGTGAGGAGTTAAAATCGAAAGAAATTATAATTTTTAAGTTTTACTCTACTCAAACGTATAACGTAATCGATCGAAGAAAAGTGCAAGACAGTTGAAACACTAGGTCTTGTTGCTTGTAAACGTGTATCATTATCTTTATTCTACTTTATTACAAATGAAAAAACAGTTCTTAGCACACGATTTTATAGTTTAAATACAAATTTTTTTGCATCTGTATTCAAGAAACGCTACAATCTGCAGACAGAAAAGGAACGGTTGAGAAAATCTGGAGGACTTTTTGAAAAATTTCCTGAAAAATATTTAAAGGAGAATTTGATAAAAAAAATTTGGGGGCAATTATTAAATAGAAAGTTTTGGGAAGGAGAGAAAAGATATTTTGAAGTAAGAAGTTAAGAAAAATAAGTAAATGGTTTTCAAAAATAAAGAAAAGATTTTTAACATTAGAGTAGTTCTAATATAGATAAAAGCTTTAACCCTGAATTCCAAAGGTAGTTACAGAATATTTTTGAGTGACTTTTGATAGCACATTCTTATCTCCGTATTTGTAAATATTAAAAAGAGTATACTTGAGTTAGATATTTGAGAGTATTTTTAGGCAACAATTACCATTAGTAAGTGTAATTACTATTTATATTTTGATTGAATTATTATATCGTTAATAATTATATAAAAATTTTGATGTCAAGCTTTACGTAGGTCTAAAGTGTTAGAACTCGAGGAATCTACCGTTACACGAACCATGCTTGAACCTCACACATCCATTCAAAACTGAAAGCAACCCAACAAATCATTCATATACACCCAAAAAGTCTAACATAACTAAAGAAACACAAAAAACATCTCCGCTCTAAACATCCGCTCAAATAATATCAGCCGCGTCACTTTGTAGTAGATTCAAATTTTTTAACAAAACCTTATTACTTACTAAAGAACAATTTATTTTTACTGGTGGTTAAGTTTTTTTCTTAAGTTTCTCTTAGTAAGTTACGTCTGGAGTTATTTTCACAACATTTTAATGGTAAAATTAGAAAATATTTCAAAAAAAATTTTACTATAAGTTAAAATTTATTCTATACTTTGAATGTTGTAATGTTTTCTTTATATATGCTCTTTTGATTTGTATTGTTTTTTGTGAATTAATATTTTATAAAACCCTAGGGAATTTATATCTATGGATTTTAAAGACATTTTTTAAAAAAGTGGCTTAAAAATAGATACCTGCATTTTTATCGTGACATTCATTCTCATAATCTTCCTTTGTGATTTCAATTCTTGCAGTTATCCCCAGCGGTATAAGTATTGGCTCAGGAGTGGAAACTGCTATCTTGTCTCCTTCAGAAATACATAAGGCCCAATCATAAGCGTTCAACTTACCAATAATTGGAAGTGATTTCAAAGGATCAGAATGAGATGTTAAACTGAAAAGAACATCGTCAATGGATTTCCCTAAATAAATTAAAAGAAAACACTAGACAGCTCAATCTCCCCTGTTTTTTCTCAGCAAATCGTAAAACTTTGAAACTAGTTAGTGAAATATACTTTTTAATCGCACCTTTACCGATGTTGAAAACTATTGCCAGCTTGCTATTTTCTCCTCTCTTTTTGTCAATGATGACAAAAATATTGACATGGTTTAATGAGAGGTTGTCGTCATTAGCTTCTGCATTAGCTAAAAGTTGCATATACCCATCAAGAGCAACTTCACCAATAATTATAGGATTTAAAAGGATTAAAAATTTGATCTGATCGGTTTTAAAGACACTTGTATCTCTGAGATCTTCTATGTTTTCCAAACTCGTTTTAAAAGTTGAGACCAACTCTTCAATTGTCAGACTGCCTATGTTTTGTATTTTTACATCAAAAACGCTAAATAAAATGAAATAAATTTAATAAGTTACTTCCAATTACTATTGATCTAATTTTGAATTTGGTATTGAATGATGGGTTTTAAAAAGTCAGCTACCATTTTTCATTTGGTTTTTCTAGCGATATTTCAAACTGCTGCCCATTTATTTCTATTTCACCATTCATTTCAACTGCAATGTTGCAGAAGTCTTTCTCGCCTAAAAAAGAGTTTACATAAAGCATTACAATTTACATTAATTAAGAACAAATGCTCAATTAAACCCATTCACCACTAATGCGATGTAAATTAGAATATTTCATGTTGCTTTATTATTCACGTTGGATCCACATGATTCAACTTTTTTTGATTTTTTCTTTCTCAAAGTGACCGATCTTTAGATAACATCAATAGGATGTTTTCTAATGTCTCTTACCTATTTCAAGCTCCAGCTTTTTTATTTTCACATCTGATACCGGCAGACTGCCATCAGCGAAATGAAGAGTGTTCATCAGTGAACCAGTGAACTTAACAACTTGCTGATTAACTAGAATCTGTTTAAAAATCATATTTTCTTCTTGAAGAATTCCTTCAGTTAATTTTTTTAAGTTCAGGCCAAGAAACGAGGGAAATGATCGTCCTCCCTTAAAATTATCTAAATGTGAAACAAAAACTAAATAATATGCATTTAAGAGTGTGATGGTGAATGATTGTAATTCATGTTTTGAGATTATAAATGGTGAACTAGCATAGCTCGCTTTTAGCTAACTAAAACGCACATAATAAATTGATTTAACGATGGCTTGTTTTTTTTTTGCATTTTATGTAAAAAAGTAACTTCATATAGTAGAAGACTTTTTTTAACAAAACTTGATGAGAAAAGGGAAAATTGATCCCCTTAAAAATACAAATTAAAAAAATTCAACAAATAGTTCACCTGATTCGTTTTCATTAATAAGCTCAACAAATGATGCCCCCTCTTCGCAATCTGCTGAAATTTGCAATCCGTTGTCAGTATTATGAAAAGTAATTGGACATCCTTCAGCGTTTAAAGTTGAGTGCGCGTTGCTGTAATGAACATCTAAAACAATTGAACCCAAACAAGAATTTTAGTAGTTTCCAAAAATTTGGACTTTAGATTATTATTTTTAATTTAAAGTCATAATAAAGTTGATTGCAAATTTATATTCGGCTTAAGCGCATCCATATTACGGATATAGAGTTTAAAATTACCTTTTGTAGGTTGAACTTCAGTTCTTAAACTCGTACAAAAGAAATTTGAAATTAGGAAAATAAGGTATGTAAAAACTAAAAAAGTTGCCATAACTTAAGTTAGTGCTATATTTTTTGTTTAAATCAGCAAAAGAGCGACTAAGTGAATATTCTCGCTGCGATCTGCGCACATTGAGTAAGAACCGCAGTTAAGTAACTCATATGAAAATCGCACCAAATTTTGATTGTTTAATCGTTGAATTGCAATATTCAAAGTTAAAAACTTAGAATTTGAAATATTAAAAGTTCTGACTGAAAATACAGATTTATGTTTCAATGATTAGTTGATCGTTTAATTTATTATAACTTTGTATCTAAAAGTTTGAAACATCTGGGCAAATACTTATAGGATACCTTAACAATATGGAGTAGGAGTTATTGAGTACTTATAGGATACCTTAACAATATGGAGTAGGAGTTATTGAGTACTTATAGGATACCTTAACAATATGGAGTAGGAGTTATTGCGTACTTATAGGATACTTTAACAATATGGAGTAGGAGTTATTGAGTACTTAAAAAACTTTTCAGTTATATCCAAATGGCTTCCCAGCAAGCACAACCATACGGGACCCAAACGGGAACCATCTGGGATGTCAAACGGGAACCGTACGGGATTTGGCCGCGGGATCTACACGGGAATCATATGGGCAGAATAAAAAAAAAAAGAAAAACTTTTCGGCTGCTTTTTTCTTTACCCCGAATTGAGTTTAAAATAGATTTAATTTATAGATTTTTTTTTTTTTTGATTTATTTATATTTTTTATTGTTTATAATTTATATTTTTTAGAGTTTGTTAACAAACTCTAAAATAATGTAAATTATAAACATTCGTTATAAATAAGTATTGATATTTTAATGTTTGGTTCATTCTTAATAATTTAAATGACCATTTAAATTGTGGTAAAGTTATTATTTATATAAGTTGTAATGGAAAAATTTAAAATACAAGGACATACATAAGTATGCTTTATTGAATAAAAAAAAGAAGTGTTACAAATGTATACAACAAATATATACACAGACACAGACAGACACACAGATATATATATATATATATATATATATATATATATATATATATATATATATATATATATATATATATATATATATATATATATATATATATATATATATATATATATCTGTGTGTGTGCGTATATATTTATAGGGTTTTTTCGTATATTATAGGGTTTTTTCACAAAAACTAGCTGTCTCTTTATGTTCATCAGTTCTAAAGGTTTTCAAAACAGATGCTACAGTTTGACTTAAAATTTGGGTAGCTAGTTTTACAGTCATAGCAGAGTAAGAGTTTATATGTATGTGCTCATTAGTTAACTTAGGCATAAGTTTTAAACCATTGTCTAAATCTTCATAATACAATTGAGTAATGTGCTGCCACAGTAAGTATTTTCCATTGTTCCACAAGTAGCGTGTTCATTTTCCTGCGCCAGAGTTTAATAAGCAATTTCGAGCAGTTTTCATTAGGTGTTGTGGGTCTGCTACAAAGTAGATGTATCTATATTTGGCATACAAATTTATTGTTTTAAAAATAACAGGAGTAATCATATCTCCACACATATAACGATGAAGTTTAATCATCATTCGGTTTGATGATGCACCATTAGCCACTACAGAGACTAGATAAAGATTACATCTTTTTTTGTAAAATGCATACTGCATCCCAAAATAAACTAAAAGCTGCAATGCTGTGGCAGTAATGGCGGTAAAATATGCAAGTGAAAACTTAAGCAATGTTGCAATGCCATGAACCATGAAAACAAGAGCATGAGTTGTAAGCTCACATTGTTGTAATGTAGCAAAATTCAGGTCTGGGTCTCCCAAATCAACAAACCCAATTAGCTGATGACTCTTCTTATCAAAAACCAGATTAGATTTTAGGGACATCTCATCAATAAGAAGCACAATGTATCTTTCAATTTTTGTATACTGTTCCGTTTGCATACATAATTCAGCAACAATACCTTCCTGAAACCCAGCTTTTGGCATAATACAATTTTTATAATCTCGAAGTGTCTTCAGGCTTGGCAACACAAGAACTTTGCTATTTCTTATTTCTTGATATGCAGATGGGGATTTTGATGCTATGGATAAACATTATCTTATTACCATTGGGTGATACCTAACTCCAGATCGAGAGACACTAAATAACTTTTTTTGTTCTTGCCAAAACAAATTCATGAAATCACTAATGTTATGATTAGTATTAGAAATTATTGAAAGAAAATCACTATGTAAATCACAATCCATCATCACACTTGAGCTAATAAGCTCTTCTTTCATTGCTTCAATTCTAGCTTGTAATTGTGCACATTTAAGACGGTGCAGCTGCATTGTTAATTTAAGCCTCGATGGTGTTGTCAAAGAGATAGCAGCATTTAGTTTGGCTGTTACTATAAAACTATTACTTATTGTGTTTTATCAATTCAATTTAGCTACACTGATGCCAACTTTAAAATGGATGCACGGTACAGAAGGTATGGGTGCTGTGTGCCAAAATATCTTTTTAATCGTCCTCGTAGTTTTGTTAAGCATTGCTTATTGCGAAGATTAACTGCTGATCACATGGATTTAAACAGTGTTGTAATGATAAAAGAAAGTATCTTTGCTGTATCTAGTACTAATGAGTCGTCTAACAAATACTTTGTGTACTTTGGTAATGAGAACACTATGCCAAAATGTACTTGTTATGATTAGATGTTATTAGGCTCCCCATGCAAATACTTCTTTACTGTATTCCGGAAGTATCCTAACTGGTCATGGGATGCATTATCAAAACTTTATATAAATTCTCCATTCTTGAATTTGGATGCAGATGACTATGATATATTGCAAAAAAAAAACCCTTTTACTTTTTCAAACTCCTTGTTACCTTCTATGGAGTCATTTTCACCTCTAAAAGAGTCATTTTTGCCTTTAAAAGAAGAAGAGACTATTGTAGAAGCTCAACAATTTACTCACATTTATTCTGGTGTTGATGTTAGGGAGATGCTTAATACTATAAGAAATCTATCTTTTGAATTCGAGGCAAACTCCGATGAAATTGTTATGTTACACAAAACTCTTTCTGCTCTCATAGACAAACTGAATAAAGGAAGAGCTAGAGAATCTGGGATTCCGGTTACTAAAACAGATGTTAAATCAAAAAATAAAAATAAGCACATTTCAATTTCTGTTCGGAAACCAGTAAAAGTTCAAACAAAGCGTGTTGGAACTTGGAAAGAAAAAACAATCATTCCTTCTAAAGTATTTATAACTGAAGAGAGTTACTTACCAGGCACATTTGAAAAAGAAATTGTTGAAGAGCCGGTAAACAAGGAAATGTTTAATGCTGACCAGGTGATTGTTCTTTCTCATAATGGTAATAAACATTCAGCAAAAAAATTGACTATGTTTCCTAAGAAAAATCTTTCCTCGGATGATATTAAAGATATTACAACCGACCAGATGTTGTCAGACACTGTTATCAACTCAGTGCAAAAAATGATAACTGGTGTTTCTGGCCTGCAGGATCCAGTTTTGGGCCAAAATTTGTCATTTTGTGTGGTAAAGGAATCATTTGTACAGATATTACATGATGGTGATTTACATTGGCTGACAATTAGCACTTTTGGCTGTTCTGAAGGTGAGGTATGTCTTTTAGACAGCATTTTTAAAGGAAAAGTGAAAAATTATGTTGTCAGGCAAATTTGTACAATAATGCAGTGTGCCAAAGATAACTTGACAGTACGAGTTTTACCAGTGCAACAACAAACAAATAATGTAGATTGTGGTTTGTTTGCATTGGCATTTGCACAGCATATTGCTTCTACTGGCTCAAATCCGTGCTATGTTTCATTTGAAAGTAATGAAATGAGAAACCATTTACTTCAAAGCATTTTGGAAAACCAGTTAAATGATTTTCCAAAGACTGAAAAATTGGCAAGGTTTTGTAAAGAAAAAGAATTTAAGTTTACTCTTTATTGCATATGTCGACAAATTTGGATGGCTTCAGATAAATTTATCAAAAATAAGTAAGTGAAGTGGTAATAAAATTTTGATTCAGCTTTTCAATCTCTCTCTATCTCTCTATCTCTATCTCTCTCTCTCTCTCTCTCTCTCTCTCTCTCTCTCTCTCTCTCTATATATATATATATATATATATATATATATATATATATATATATATATATATATATATATATATATATATATATATATATATATATATATATATATATATATATATATATATATATATATATATATATATATATATATATATATATATATATATATATATATATATATGTATATATATATATATATATATATATATATATATATATATATATATATATATATATCACTGTGCTACTTCTGTTCAGATTTTATTTGTACACTAAGTATTAATCTATTTAAACATATAGTGCAATGTGATTGTGAACGTATACCTCAATATATTTTGGAATGTGAGAATGTTGAATGGTATTGTTGCCGATGCACAATTACTTTACAATGTAGTATTTTATCTTGAATAGTTCTTTAATATTTAAAAACCTTTTTTTATTTAGTTTAAAGTAGTTTATAATTTGAGTAATTAAATTCAGCGTCATTAAAATTGTGAAATTGTAATTATACTTTAAAAGTTTAGAGTCTACAATATTTAAGTTAATATGTATATTTTTTTTTCTTAGAAAAATCCCATAGCTGGATATCATGTGACAAGATAACTAGGTGTTTGAAGCAGCATTTGAAAAAGACAAAAACAGTGTTTAAACATAGTTTCAAAAAACATATATGATACCTTTTGGATCTTAATCACCCGCTACAACATGACAAAAGCTTTTATAACATAGTTGCACGGTGAACGGTCTAATGTGTTTATTCCGTATGATCCATTAGTTAGGCAATGTGAACACACACAGCCTAAAGGTTGCTTTTGTTGTGTTTTTTTTTTCTTTTTATAATAGTTCCGGTTTAAATCGGTTAATTATTTTGCTTGAAGTTGCTTACAAGTCTTATTGGTCTCAATCAACACGTTTTACCACGCAACCAGAGAAACATCCAAATTCAAACTAGAAATGGATTTTGCAATAACCAGACATGTCCGTGATGTATAAACAGCTGCTCCTGTAAAATTTGTACCGTCATGAATCTAGATATCAACAAGTTGATAACGAAGAGATTTCAAAGCATCAATTACGTTCCTATTATTGTGCCGTTTTTATGGACAGGGCGTATGAGTAAACTACAGTCGTACAATGGAAGGGTCATTTCTAACATCAATTTCACAAAGCGGGGTCGTTTTTAACTGCGTGATTGCCCCCCCCCCCCCATTTCTAACATCAATTTCACAAAGCGGGGTCGTTTTTAACTGCGTGATTGCCCCCCCCCCCCCCCCCGAATGCCTATTTATTGATATTCAAAATTCGCATAATTTTAAAATAACAGCTTACGCATAATTAGTATAATTTGAGTGCGGACTTTGATCGTATTCTGAGTGATTACTTTCTTTTGCTTACCGATCACTACTTATAATCGCCGTCCTCAGTATATTCTATAATATAATAAAGCTCAACAAATGTTATATTAATGTGTAATGGCATCACTCTTATTCTTATAACTTTTATATAATACCAATAATGTTCTCTTACGCTTCTTGCAGTGTTCAATACAGTTTATTTCAATTACTCCTCTTTCTTTTATATCTTCTTTTATTACCGATATCTCTTCTTTAATTAAGTCTTCTGGTTATTTTCCAGCAATCAATATTAAAATCTTCTTCTTTTCTTCTTTTATTCAACTGCTTATTAAACTGCTTATTCATCAAAATACTCTTCTTATGACAAAATTCTTTCTCTTCTTTAAAATCCTCTTTAAATCTCTTAAAACTCTTTTCTATTAAATTTCTCTTTTAAATCTCTTCTTCTAAAGAGAGGATCTCTCTATCTCTAATTCTCTCAACTAACTCTAATTCTTCTCCAAAAATCTCTTAAATTTCACTTAACTCTAATCCTTCTCCAATCCTCCAAGGATATCATTTTTTTGAGCTTTTATAGTTTTTGCATGTTTTCCTGTTGCGATATCTTTTCATTTATTTATATCGCAGGTTAATGAGTCTTCGTGTTTACGTCTTTTCTCAGTTGCTTTTATTTTTTCTTCTTTCCGTTTTATCGTCTACTTACGTGATAGATCGGTGAATCATTGTGTATAAGTCTTTTCTGATCTTTGTTTTTGACTTTTCTTTTTGTCGCTTTATCGTTTACGAGTCTCTACGTTTCACTGTGAACTAAAGAGACCGCCAGGTTTTATGTCGTGGCACTCAAACCAAATCCTTACTATGTAATAGTATTATCCATATTGTTTCAAAAAAAATTATTTCTGAAATCAAAATGCGTTGCTATCATACAATTTTAGATATAACTATATTCTAAAATTGTAATAAAATTTTTTAATTTTTTGCCGAATCTCTAACTTAAAAAATTGAATAAAAATTTTTTTTATCACTGGAAACCACTAAAAAAAAATTTTTATAAAGGAGGTTTCTTAATTTATTTCATAACATTTATTTTTTAGTATAATGCATCCAACTTTATGCATCTTTAATAATTATATAATAAAAACTTTAATAAAAAATAAATTAAATGTTTTAATTTTTATTTCATCTAAAACTTTTAACTAATGCAATTATTACATAAAACTTTACCTAATTTACCCCCTATTTTAACTAAACTAATATATTTCATAAAGGAGAAAATAGTTCAGTTCGGTAGTTAAATAGTTTTAAATTTCGGAAGGTTCAATCGCTTAATCTTATTGCTATAAGTATTTTCTTTAAATAACTATGAATTCTACTTGTTGTTGCTGCTGGGAAAAGTATGGCGAAAGATCTACATCATTAAAAAAGATGAATAAAAACTTAGAGGAACAAATTCAGCTGTTTATCTTTCCAGGATATTCGATGAAAAACGAATGCTATACATCAGTTGTTTGTTCTGGGTGCAAAAGAAATCTTTATAGACTTAAAAAGGGAGATTCGCCTCGTGGTGAATGGGGAGCTAAAGTAGCCAAAGTATATTTAATGATTTTTATGTCCTAATTTTTATTATTCTTACTTTCTTTTTCATAAAAGTTCCTTTATTTAGGTTGAGTGGAAAACTCTTTTGAGAAGTTCTTCCAGTGCCAATGCCACTCTTCAAGATGAGACAATCAATTTACCTAAATCTGAATCAAGCTTATGTTCTTTTTGCTATACATATCTTGCACCTGGTTATCCTCATAACTGTAAACCCACCAGTGCAGTGACTAATATTATTTCATTAGCATTCCTACTAGGTTCTCTTCAAGCTGAGCAGGTAAAAAAAAAGTTTTTGGTGATAGTACATAAATATTAACTACAAAAGTTATATTTTAGTACAAATTATATTTAGGTTGCTTCTGGAATCATAAAAAGTAAAATGGCTTCAGAAAATTTGATTGATGGATCTACTTTTTGTTTGTCTACAGGAGGAAATCCTCTTAAAGTCACAATTGGCACACCAGAAAATAAAGCAAAAAGAAGTTCTATCCAGCAGCTTTCCCTTGAAATAATCAAGCAATTACAGGTTGTACTAGAGCTGTCAAATAGAAAAACAAAAGAGATGGTTGCTACTCTACGCAAAGGTTTAGGAAGTAAACTATCCATAGAGCCTAATATTTTTGGTCGTCTTTCTGAATTAGAAGATTATATTTCTAATTACTACTATGTACAGAAGTGTGCATTTGTTGACAGTATAGGACATGTAACTTTAAGAGATCTTGTTTATGTTCAAAATACATCAGATTTTGTGCTAGAGTTGTTAAAATTACGTGGTTTAGATCCAACTTCAGCCTTTATAAGAATTTCATTGGATGGTGGTGGTTCATTTTTTAAAGTGATTATCAATATCTTTGATTGTCATAAGAATAATGATGATTCAGATGAGTTTTTGAATAGTGGTGTACAACGATCACAATTTCTAGCTATTGTTGAAGACATTCCTGAATCTAATTATAATTTGAGGCAAATTATAGAAAAGTTAAATTTGCAATGTGTCAATTTTTATGTTGCTTTTGATCTAAAATGTGGAAATGCATTATTTGGCTTATCTGGGCATTCTGGGAAAAGAGCTTGTTTATGGTGTGAGGGAATATCCAAATTAGATTCAGGGAAAAAACGAACTCTTGGCAGTATTTATTATTGGTACAATAAGTATTTAGAAAATAAATCAGTTAAATCATCCATGAAAGACTTCGTGAACTGCATTAATCCCTGAATTTTGTATATTGATCTAGATCCAGATACATTAATTGAGCAACTAGTTCCTCCACCTGAACTTCATTTATTAATTGGTTTTGTTTCACTGCTAGGAAATTTTTTGTTGGATGTCTGGCCAGGATTTGATGATTGGCTAAAGTCGAAAAATGTCATTCAGAGAGGCTATCAAGGTAGAGGCTGGGACGGAAATAATTCAAACAAAATATTAGAAAACTTAGATTCCCTTGAAATAAAAATGTTAGAGTCATTTACATGTTTGGTTCCAATTGTTCAGTGTTTAAAAGATTTTCGTAATGTAAAAAATAGTTGTTTTTCTAGCAAGTTACAACCTGGCATCAAAGAAGCAATAACAAAGTTAAAAAGTTCATTTCTTTCTGCACAAGAGGTTGCATTAAATTTAAATAAAAAAATTAATACAACATGGAAAGTTCACATTCTACTGTGTCATGTACAGCCATATGTGGAATACCATAACAAAGGATTAGGAAACTTTGCTGAACAATGTGGGGAAAGTATTCATGCAAAGTTTAAACCAACATGGAATAGATTTAAGAGACAAAAAGAGCATCCAGATCATGGTGACAGGCTATTATCAGCAGTGGTAGATTTTGGAGCAAAAAGAATTTAATTTTGATTATATTTATGTTTATATCTGTATATATATATATATATATATATATATATTAATATATACTTTTATTAATTCACTTCTTTTATCAATCCACAGATATGTGTGTACACATATATACATGTAAATGATATATAAACATATACATTTATACATGATAAATAAATATGCAAGTATATATTTTTATGCATACTTAGGAAAATATGTATATTCATGTCTGTGTGTACATTTATTTAAGTATTTAAATGGATGTATATAAATTCATATTAATCATAAGTGTATACATATATTGGCATGAATGTACTGTTACAGATATTTATAACTGTGCTGTTGTAGATGTTACTTATGTATGAAATTAAATAAAAACATTTATGCTTATTTTTTTCAGAGTACAATTTCCATATTAAAAAATTTAAACAATTTGATGTAACAGATAAACCAAAAATTTAATAATATTTAAAAAAAAACGACTTTTAATTTTATAAATGGGCCAAAACCCCCTCAGGCTTACCCTTTTGCCCCGTTTTTGACCTTTAGCACTTTGTCCAGATTTTAAAAACTAACTTTTCGAAACCTACAGGACAAATACTTTAATGTTCAAAAGGTTTTACATGAGTGCCACGACATAAAACCTGGCGGTCTCTCTGGTTCACAGTGGTTTACGTCTTTTCTCAGTTGTTGTTTTTAACTTAATTCTTTTTGCTTTACCATTTATTTATGTGAAGAGTGGACGAGTCATCTTGTATGTGTCTTTTCCGATCGTTGTTTTTTATTTTTTCTTACTATCGCTTTATCATTTACGCGTCTTCGTGTTTACGTTTTTTCACAGTTGTATTTAACTTTTCTTCTAACGCTTTATCACTTATTTAAGTGAAGAGTTGGTGAATCATATTGTGTATGTTTTTCTATCGATCGTCGTTTTTATTTTAGTTCTCCCTTCTCACAATAACTAAAACTTTTGCCAAAATTGTCTCGAAAATTGGCAAGAATATTTTAAATAACTAAGTATTTTTCAGTCAGCAAGTTGAGATGAAATCCATATGAATGGATAAGTATTCTAATACAAGTGATATCTAAGGAAATCTAATACAAGTAATAAATGGCTGTTGTTAACTTGAAATATCAATAAAAATATCATTTCGAAAATATACAGGCAAAATCAGTTTTTTGCATTATCGTATTTCGGGATACGAAAAGGTTGTTACTAATTAAATGTTTTATTATGAAGACAGAAACTAATTTTTATTTATTAGCCAATTATCCTTTGGTAAGTTAGAATTCTGCAAAATTTTAACTTAACTGAAATTAATCGAGAAAAGATAGTATCCCTAGTATTAATCGAGAAAAGATAGTATCCCTATTATTAATCGAGAAAAGATAGTACCCCTAGTATTGCCATATTAAAAATTTTTTATTGCTCTAGCAATCGGATCACTGCACAAATGAAATCGAGTAAAAACCCATTTGAATTAAGCCGCGTAAAAAATATTTGAAAAAAATACGGCTGCTGCAAATCAGGTTATGAAATAATGTAGTAAATGTTAATCTTTCGTTTAATTTAAAAAATATTTGATGATCTGATACTTTGTAAAAGTTTTTTAATTCAAAAGTTAAATTTTTGATTAATTTATCTTGTTGATTTTTGTCATAAATTTATTAGATTCTTAAGTCTTTCTTTTGGATTTTTTTTTAAATTAGTTGTTTCAATAACAAAAGATATATAGAAGAACTAAATATGTAGTTTTAATTCACAATCCTTCGTATTTTTTTGCAACTTTTGCAAGTGTCGTTTAATTTAATGTTATGCCTCATTTATACTAGCAATTAAAGAGGGTTTAATAACAGTCTCTCGTCTCAATGATCATTACAATGATCTTATTTTAACCCTTTTTGTCGTAATGAACAAATAATAAGTGATCTAACAAACATTAAAAAAAGAAACCCTGTAGCTTTTATAAGTAAAATATTGAAGCTGAACTTCGATCAATATTATTTAAAATGAATATAGCTGTATTCACATGGAACATGCAATAAATTTTATTGTTTGTATAACCAAACCGACTGGGATCTGTCAACAACTAATCAGATTTAATACACATATGAATGTTTTTATAACCAGTTGATGCTAAATTTTCTGGAGACACCATTTAATGGCTAGGTATGTTCATTTAATGGCAATGGCCATTAATTATTTTTATAAACAGTTTTACTATTTTTAGTAAATAGTGTAATTGCTACTAATAAAAACGTTGTTATTATTTTTATATAAAACACTTATATTTCTTATAAAAACACTGTTGTTACTATCCATAACAATAAAAAAACTGCCACTTGTTTAGAATATGCCCAGCCACTAAATGGTGGCACTGCATTGGTTATTATAAACGATATACGATTAAAATCAAAACCATCAGGAAAATCAACAAAAATCCCCTTAACGTTTATTAAAAAACTACTTCAATCATTTAACTTCAACTCCAGTCATCAACGTTATTAATAACCAATATTGGTTGTTAACAACACTGATGATTGAAGCATTAAGATCTACTATTTTATCTAGAAAAAGTTTACAAAAAACAGTCAATTCTATGAAAATAAGCGATGAAGAGATTTTTCATCTTTCTCATGTTTTAAATAGTTCCGATCAGAACTATTTCAAACATTAGAAACGTTAATTTACGCTTGTAGAATTTGAAAGAACTTGAAAGATTTCCCTAAGCTTATTTTTAACCTACTTTTTTTTTTCCTTTTCTATTGTCTCGATTAAACTTTTTCGTAATCTTTTTAATTTGAAATAAAAAAATTGGTTATAAACCAAACTGCAGGTTTCCGATTCCCTAGCTTCTTCTTGTATCTTAATATCAGCATATTAGTTTTTACTTATTTTCAGGGTGACGAAGTTTTATTACCAGAATGATTTTTGAACTTATTTAAATTCCGTATTAGATTTTAAATTAGCAACAAAAGTAATACGTTCTTTCAATCTTATCTTCTTATAACACCTCTAATTTTTGACCGAATACAAAAATCAAAGAAGATTATTGTCCATCTTTGCAAGACCCGTTATGAATAACAATAATAGCTTTTCCATTTCTGCATGCAAAAGCTTTCATGACACATTCGGTAGAATATGTAACTCCGTCTGATCCGCAAACGGGATTGTATTCTCTCGTACACGCCAAATCACAAGCTAAATAAAAAAGCAAAGACTTGAAAGAAAACCGCGATAAAAAATATCTACAAAAATTAGTAGAACAACGTTTGTAATCACACAAAAAGCTTAGCTGAAATAAATTTAAAATGCGGAAAAACATACAGCTACAATCATCGTCAAATTGAGTTGGTTTTCGAATGTTTATAATAGCTTTCTTTTGTTCACAAGATGCTTGCCTCATAGCGCACTTATTGGGGTACTTTTTTCTGTCATTGCCACATACTGGAGCATAGACGAGGTTGCAACGAAACTCACATTTATCTTTAAAAATTTTTTTCCAAGAGATTTATTGAAAAGCGAGTATTGTTAGTAAGTGCATAGTAGCAACTTATATAGTTTATGTAATGACTTAAAAACAAAAAAAAACTAAAATAAATGAACAAAAAAGAAAAAAAAATCTTACTCGTTGGATTGCACTCTCCATCGTAAACTATAGTAATTGCTTCTTTACTTAAGCATGAAGCGGTTCTCATAGCACATTCATTTGCGTACGTGACCCCATTGTGTCCACAGACTGGTTGCCAATTTTGTGTACAAGGCTGCAAGCAATTAAATTCTACAAAGAAATAATAAAACTCGCAATTTGTGCACTTTCGAAGAGTTATGCAAATAACCGGTGATTACTATGTTAATGAGATTAATCATAACTTTAAAAGAGAGCCTCTATTATAATGCAGCCTTCGTGGTATGGATAGCTCCTTTTTCTCATTAAAAGAAAAATGAGATTGAGCGTGTGTACAAGTACATTTAGTACTTTTACACACGTTCAATCTCATTTTTCTTTTCAAGTTCATGGAGAAAATCAGTCGTGGATCAGTTTATTTAGGTAAATCCAAATGCCGCAGTGTGTTGATGTATTAGATTGTGAGAAAATGGTTTGTCAAAAAAAAAATTATGAAAAAAACAAGCATTGAGCGTTTGAAAAAGTGCATTTGATGGCTTACAGATATATATTACAGATATAACTCTTAAATTGCAACTAAATTCAGTTATAGCGAAGTTTTCAATGTTCCCAACAAAGTCAAATTGAAAAAATTATTTTATTAGTTCAGAAGTTGTAAGTATTTTAGCGTAGTGTCATTAATTAGTGATCACCCGTTAATACTAATGTTGCTCTATCAGATGTTTTTTATAAAAGTAAAACCTTTTTTTAAATCAAAAATTACTGTTACCTCTCCCTGCATATGTAGCAGTTGCTGATACCAGCAATATCGCAAACATATAAATCATCTTTTTTTTTAAGAGTTTTTTTCAACTAAAAAAACAAAAGTTTTGTAATCATTCTTTATAGATCACCTTCAACTATTGACTACTTTGTGTTCATGAGGTTTTAAAAATTTAAAAAAAACTGCTGAATCTCAGTTAAACAGATAAATATGTTTATATATATATATATATATATATATATATATATATATATATATATATATATATATAAAGTTCCACGAAATGATAAAATTATAATTTAAAGAAAAATTAAAATTAAAACAAATATGTACAAATCATAATCTTAGTCGAAGCAAAGCATATTCTCAAAATTTTCAATTAAATACATTTGAAATTTAAAATAAATAACAAATTAATGAATTTATTTTTTATTAAATAATGTTTCAATAATTTTATTTAATATATTTTCATTATTCTTGGCGATATCAAGATAATTTTAAATCTTTCTAAATTATAAAAATACAACAAAATTTAAATAACAGCTTAACTTCAACTAAATTTCTCCAGTAGTTTTAACTTCGAAATCAGATGCAATGGCTTCTTTTTCTACCAAAATTTAGTTTCGAACAATTATTTGCGACTTCGCATTGACTAAACAAACGTGTTAAGTTCTGCTTCAGGGCTTAAATTAAATGTAAATTAAAATTTTGTGAACCAAAACATTTTAAGAAGCCACAAGTGTTGAAAAGAATAGCCAAAGATGATGTACGTTGATTGGTGGTGCATTAAATAAATTACACTCAATAAGTTACAAAGCAGCATTAATTATCAATATCAATTAAACAAGATCTTGTGTTTAAAAAGATGTCCAACTAAATAAATAATAAACAGTGTCCAATTTTGGTGTTATTAATGCACAAAATTTGAATAACAGTAAATTGTAGGAGAAAACAGGGTGGAGCTAAAATAATTATTCTCCTTTACCATACCATTTAATAAAAACTTATCCAGAAAGTATTAACTATTTCACCTTTCTTCTCTTCAGATTTTAGTACTTACTAAAAGCCGATTGTTTTTTGTTGATACTAAGATCTTAAGCAATCCACTGGCTAGACCGTAAATTTAAAGTGCCAATTTACTTCACTGCCGGTTTTAGGGAAAAAAAGACACAATAAAATAGTGCCAAAGAAAAAGATTTTCTATTAAATTGTAGAAAAATTCGGTTTAAAATAAAAGTGTAGAATTAAACAATTTTTACAGTAACATTTTCTGAAACGAAATTAAAGAAATAAGCAAAATTTACCATATAAAAACGAATAATGTATTAAGAATAATTTGTAATTCCTAATTAAAAATTTGTTCGTTTAAGATTCACGATAATTTGCATTTTCGGTGTAGTTTGCTACAAAGAAAAGATAACTCCAGCACTTTTACTACAAACCATGTCTCCAGTGGCCGTCGTTCAGCTAAAAAAAATTTCCTTCTTTTGAATAACTTGATTTTGTTGCTTGAATAACATTTCTCCTGGGAGTTGACATAGCTCTTATATTAAATTCTGACATTCTTAACGTCATTTTTATTCAAATGATTTTACGTTTGCCGTGGTCTTAAGATATTTTACTTGCACAATTTATATATAACATTTTGATTAAAAACTATTTAGCTATCTATCTGAAAAAAAAGCGTTTTTTCTTTTAAGGCTTTGTTTTCTATTTGACTGAATTTATAAATTTAAGCTGAATTTTTAAAAGAAATCGCTGGATTTAAAATAGCTAAATAGTTGTAACTAAATAATAAGATAATTTTAAAACAATTACCAGTCCTGATTTTTTTTTTAATAAGGGGTACATTAGATGATCAAAAAAGTAGAAAGAAATTGCATCGGGAGAGTTTTTGTACAAAATGTTTTTAATATAAATTTGTATTCACACAAATCTTAATTTGATTTTAAATAATTTTTTTATGAATGACGTCTTCTAAGAAGAAATTAAAGGATTATGGAAAATTTAATTAAGAAATATTTCAACGCGTTAATGAATAGGTGTTAATGAATATAAGGTGTTAATGAATATAAGGTGTTAATAAATATAAGGTGTTAATAAATATAAGGTGTTAATAAATATAAGGTGTTAATAAATATAAGGTGTTAATAAATATAAGGTGTTAATAAATATAAGGTGTTAATGAATATAAGGTGTTAATGAATATAAGGTGTTAATGAATAATTTGATAATATTTTAAGGTGTTAATAAATGACGCGTTTATAAAATATTTAAAAAGGAGTTAAGTTTGTAAATTTAACGATTCGCAGTCAGACAGTGATAAGATAATGTCAAATTCATAAAAAAAACGGTGAATCATAGGTGTCTCTGGGAAAGTTATAATAATTCGCCACAATTTAACTGAAAATTCACATTAAAAGTGATGCAAAAAATTTCTTTCCTATCTACCGCAACTGTAGCTAACCATCTTTAAGTGGACATCTTTGACTTTTTTCCTCCTTCAAACCTGAGTTTTTTGACCTTGATAGGCATTTGCATTTGAAATGCTTAAAAGTTTATTCTACTGCCATAAATAATTTATTGTCTGTGAAAAATCCTTAATTGATTTTATGAATTAAATGCTTGCAGCACTGCGTTACAAAATTATTTAAAAAGTAAAAACGATTGGGATTTTCACAGGTTCAAATCATCGCAGCGTTCATTTTGTTAATGATAATTCAAAAAACAATATTGCTTTCAGCATAGGTATTGTTTAATTTTTAAAATTTAAGTTTTAAAATTTTCACTACTTGTAAAGTGGCTTTTTTGACTTGGGCAATTTTAAACTTTCACTGACAGTATTGCCTCCTGCTGACTTGATAGATGTTTTAAGCAGTTTTTAAAAATCTTTAAATGTCAACCAAAGTTCCAGAAAATTTGTTTACATTTGATGAGTCAAACTTAAAAATGATTCAGTATGTAACCAATATCCCCTCCCAACACTAAAAAATATGAAGTAAATATTTAGTATACGCTGTTAATGTTTTTACACTGATTCGCATTCATTCGTGTGTTGTGATAATATAATGGGTACTTTTATGTTGAAATAGATACTTTGATGTTGTAATGGATATTGTAATGGGTGTTTTAATATTGAATGGGTGTTGCTTAAAAGCAGAATGAGTAAACATATGCAACATAAAAATGAATTACAGACCAATAATAGGAAATCCAATGTGGTATTGTTTAATGAGCCGACCAACTGATTAAATAATTTTTTAAATGATAAGAAACCCAAATTTTTAAGTTTGAACATTATTTTAAGCTCCATCACAAGTTGAAAGGGTTTTAAATAGCAGGTATGCATGGAATAAAAAATTAATTTAAAAAATCATTTTCTTCGGAAACTATAAAATTATGTTATCCTCTTCAAATGAGAGTCTTTTTTATTCTTTTGAGCTGAATCGATTAATTTTTTTTTTTAGGAAAAAATGAAGTGTGTGGCCATAATCTTAGTTTTAGTAGCTGTAGCTTATGCAGGCAGGTTTTCTAGTATTACAAAAATTAATTTTCTCTTAATTGATGCAGAAGGATGGGGGAAGGGGGAGGGAGAGTGAAGGGGCAGGGGTACACTTTCATAAATGTGAATGTAAAAAACTGTTTAATTTTATTGTTCTAATTATTATTTATAGAAAAAAATTGTAATGAACCATGCGTAGCGTTATGGAAACCAGTGTGTGGACACGATGGTGTAACGTACGCCAATGAATGCTCTTTAAAAGCTGCATCATGCTCGAGACAGGAAGCAATTGTTAAAGTTTACGATGGCGAATGCAAAACTGAAGGTATTTATTTTTATATGTCTCTTAAAAACCTTTTCATTCTTTTTTTTTTTTTATTAAGTCTTATAAAGAAAAAATAAAAATTGGGTTTTGTAAACAAGAAAAAAAAAATTTCTTCAAAGGCAAATGTGAGTTTCCATGCAACCGAATGTATCTACCAGTCTGTGGTAGTGACGGCAATAGCTATTCAAACGAGTGTCTTTTGAGACAAGCTTCGTGTGAACAAAAAAAACCCATCACAGTCGTACGAGATGCATCACAAGGCGATGATTGTAGTAGTAAGTAATTTATTTATGGTCGTAGTTAGAACCAGAAATCTGAATTCATTGAATATAAGTTATTTGTGTGATATAAAACATACTAAAAAAATTAGCATTTCTAAAAATCAGCACTTGATTGCCAGCATTCTTTTTAAATGCTATCACAAGTTTATCTTTAAGGTACATCTACATTGCTTACTTTAGGGTGTGATTTCCCATGTACCCTAATTCTCGCTCCCGTATGTGGATCAGATGGTAAAACATATGCATCAGAATGTGTCATGAGGGGCTTCGCTTGTAGTAGTCGAAAAGCTATTATCGCTGTTCGCAAAGGAGCTTGCTGAGGCGAATCAAGTTCTCTGAAAAACAATGTTAAACATTTTTTTTGTAATGAAAAGTGTTGAGAAAAGCAAATCTTTTTTTTTAAATTTCTTTGATAACATTTTAAAAATATTTAAAAGGTTGATAAAGAGCACGACTTAAAGATACATAATTCTTAGGTTCACTGTTTTAGACTTAAAAGAAATATTGAAGGTTTGCGTTTTTAGATTTAGAAAAGAAGACCAAGAGACCCTTACGCAAAATTTCCTTGGAGAAACCATGAAAAAATATCCATGGTGTTTCAATTGGTATTTGGAACACCATAGATCATAGTTTGCCAAAATTGCAAAGCTAACAAAAGTTTTTTTGTTATTTTTAGGCGCACTAAAGTAGAACACAAAATGTTCCAACTAATCATTTTCAAGAAAAGATAAATATATTGATACATATGTTCCAAATACATTCATAAATCTTACTACAGTCAAATGGTAATGATATTCAGCACTACTTATGTTACATCTATTAAGTACATATTAAATTCACCTTCTAAGGCATAACTTATTAATGTTTAATGACGTTTTAAATCTGCTTTCATCTCGCTATTGCCTATTTTAAATCTTCGACGCAATGTTGTGGAAGGATAATGTTGTGGTAGGATAATTGAAAATTCTTTTAAGGTTATATAAATTCTTATGGCGAAATCATTTTTTGCTGTGAATTTATAAACAGACATAATGTCTGTTCCTATTATGTATTGCACCATTAAAACTGTATGAATTTAAAAACACTTACCTAAAGAGGAAATAAATCAAAACAAACTAGGATTCACCCTTCTATAAACAGTTATCAGGAATGCTACATACTAGATTGTGTATAGGACACATGTTTAAAAAGCAAGAAATACTTTTGTTATGCAAGTTCTATACAAATTTTGTCCTGCGAAACACAAGAAGCATATTCAAAACTAAGTAAATTCATAAGGGAAAAAGGAGGAGGTCAAAGATTGTCTTAATCAATCGATACCTTGGTCTATCGATACCTTAAACTAGTGGTTTCAGTATTTTAAAAGATAAAAATCTCAAATAAAAGTATTTTAAAAGATAAAATCTCAAAGATTTTTAAAGTCGGAAGTAACAGTTATTTTTGAAATTATTTTTTTCTGTACAACAAAAGTTAATGCTTTTGAAAAGCAGTTTTTTTTTTTTTTTATCAACGTTGCTTTCGAGTATATTTAATAAGCATCTGCGTCTCGTTATTTTTTTATTCGAGACGAGACGAGACAATGATATCCGGAATGCAATTTTTAAATTCCGAAAGAAAATTTATTGTCCCGGTTTTTAACTTTATTCCGGGACAGTTTATTCGTCAATTTTTTCCGGGACTTTTCTCGTCTCGTTATGCTTGTTCCGGTTCATTTCGAGAAAACGATTCCGAGACGCAGACCCTTAATATTTAAAAGGTCTGGTTTATCTTTACGGAGTTTTGTCGTTGACGGGGTTTTTGTCGTTGACGGAGATTCTGAGGGTAAATTTAATTAAAGCTACTCTTAAAAAATTAAATATAGCGTTAGAAAACAAAATCTATTTGAAAGAATAGTTGACAGATTTCTACAGCTTCACCAGCCTGTAACAAATTTTACCTATTTTTTGTTGAAAAATATTTAAGCTGTTGAAATGTTCATAATGCTCATCATAGTAAGTTTTAATTTTGAAAAGTTAATATGAAAAGTTTTTTTTTTAGAATTCATTAATGATTGCTTTATTCTATGCAATTTCTGATTTATTATTATTATTTTAATTTAAGTACACATTGACAGATTTAATTGTTTCGATCAAATTTAAATTTTCTTTGTAACAAAAATCATATTTTTGTGAAAATAAATGTGAAATAATAAGTGAAAAGTGTCGACAAGAAAAATCTGTGAGAGATTTTTATGAAAGTTTGTCAGTTTTCACCAGCAGACAGACTTCATCAGTAAACAGATTTCCAACCCTAACTGGGTATAGATTAATAATTTTTACAAATGTACACTAGAGCGGAGTGCTTCAGAAAGATAAAAACAAATCTTATAAGTGATTCATAAGTTGTGTAGTTTTCAAAGAAAAGCTGCATCATAGATGCGACAGAAATGCATTTGATTAGTTTATAGCCAAAGTAAAAACTGTTTTCTCAAAATTGAAACTCTACTAAATCCAATGGTTAATGAACAAAAAAAAGTTTGCGATGAAGATACTTTGATGACAATTACATCTTTTGTCCTTACTGAGCTTTGACTTATTATGCTAAAAATGTCATTGCTTTGCTAGACAGTGAAAGCATCAATTATGTTCATAAGAAAGTTAATCCTGGAAAATGTCTTGACATGAGAAAGCCTATTGAAGAATTTTTGTCGACCATAGAAAGTGGGAAGTCAAAAATGTTCAAAAATTAATGGAATAAGTCAAGTATTGTTTTTAAAAAGTCACTGAAGAGGTAGTACAGCAGCTTGCATGCTCAAATAAAAGAAGTTTGAAGTTTGTCTTTAAGAATTACCAGAAAAGGATTGATTTACAATATTGAATGTACTTTAGTCGAGCAAAACAAAATAAACTTGATATTTTTTTAAAAATAAATTATACTTCCTTATTGAAGTTTTATTATAATTCCATTTTTGAGGAAACACCAGTTGATAAAAATTGGTAATGACCAATTAAATGCTTGAAAAAGTTATTAATTTTGTTCAAAGAAAAAACCCCTCCAATCATGAGAGTTGACAATATCAGTTAAGGAATGAATTTAGATTTTCTTAAACAGGACAATTGACCAAAATTGGGTGCTGGTTTGCACTCTCAAATAGCTAAAGATATTCATAATTGGTGTAGCCAGCTTTCTAACGCTTTTTTGGAACTCGTTGAATGTGTGATAAAACTAGAAACAACTAAAACTAAAAATGATAAAAACATTAAAAATCTGAAGACAGAAATAAGTAAAGCAGCTGAGTCGAGCAAGTCTATCAGTGACTGGTCGCTTATTGCCAAACAGGGTAAACAAAAAAAGAAGCCTACAGAGTCAATCAAATAAAGAAAGCATAGAAATGAAATCAAAAGAAGATGAGTGAAAAGTAAATGAAAGTAGATGAAATTTTTAAGATCATAAATCAAGAGAATGTAAAACCAAAATTTGTTAGACGGCCGAGATCTAAAACTAATAAACCAGGTCCAATTCTTGTTGAATTAGCTGAGGATATTCTTTGCAACACAATATTAGCATCAGCAAAAAAATTGAGAAGTAATGTTGCACATAAAGATATTTATATTATTCCAGATTTGACTGAGACTCAGAGACTCCAAGACTTTAACCTCAGAACTGAAAGAAGTAAAATGTATCAAGCAAGACCAGACAATGACCCCTTTTGGTATGGCATCCGTGGCAATAAAATCATTAAATTCAAAAAGAAACCAGATCAATAATTTTATACATAATTCAGTGTCAGATTGCAATAAAATTAAAAGGCTGTCATGTTTATACTTAAATGCTACCTCTCTTGTTAACAAGCTACCCGCCTTAAAGTGACTTAAGGGCCCCTTAAGGGTCCCTTTGTGGTTCAGGATATTCTAAGGGCGAATCTTCTCAAACAATTTTTTTTATCAAACCTTAAAAGTAGTAGCTTACATTTCTTTTCAACACAATACTAGTATATTTTTGATGATTTTTAAGATTAGGGTGTGTTTAGGGCAGATCCTAATAAGGGGTGGATTAGGGCTAAATTCGGGCTAGCCCGAAATCGGCTCCAATTTTCTGGAATTTTAAAACTCAGAAAAAAACAATTTAACAGAACAAATTCACACCTTCAGAAAGCATGTTTTATGAAAATGGTTTGCAATGGAATTATATTTTTGTTTTAGGAGAATCTTTTAATTACATGATGCAGGGTGAGCCTGATAAAGACGAGGAGAACGTTAAAATTGGTGAAGATAATTTTGATAGAATTGTGCCTACTATTTTTGATGATGTGGCTGGATTATATGACTAAACGGAGCACAAAAGCAATGAATGTAAATTAGGATTTCCTTGTTTAATCTAAATTATTAATTTTTGACACAAATACTCACAAAACACACATTACAAAAATGATTGCTGTCAGTTTTTTTACTAAGTATAATTAGTCAAACTAATTGAACAAACTTGTTCATTGCTATACCTTATAGTGCTAAAAGGCCTAGTTTTTAAAAAATTGTTTTTTTCAGGTGAAGTTCCATTAAGAGAAAGTAATGAAAGTAAAGAAGAATCCAAGTTTCATTTTTCATCTCTTCATATAAAGCTGTTTTACTACTGTTTGAGTTTGAGTGAAAACAAAATTTGAATGTCTCAGTCTCCCAAATGTAAGTTATTAACATTATCAGATGTCTTAAATGTGATTTTATTCATACATGAATTTATGTTATCAGTTGCTTAATTTCATTGTTAAAGTAAATATCGTTTAATAATATGATTTTTATTTAATTCTAGTCTGATTGCATAAGAAAATCTTTTAATTTATCTGATGTAAGTAAAAGTTGCTTTTCTGCTGTTTATTGTGATGAGATGATTCATTTGTTCTTACATGAAAGTGTTTTGTTGCTACGTTGTTTTTTTTAAAGGTTCTCAGCTTTCAACTACCTGTATCACTTATCCAGCCAATTGTAAGTTTTTGAAAATTGGGATGTATTATATTTTAGGTACACAAAAGTTTGATTGTGTTTTTTAATTTTTAATGATTTCTTATAGGTTTCAAGCATTCCACAGTCAGATATACAGTCAATTGTATGTTGTAAACTATTTATTGTTCATGTATAGGTTTTCTCTTAATCTTTACTGCATTTATCTTGGTATATAAGGCCACCATACTCTAAAACCCTAGGGGGTAATTCCGCATCAAATCACCCAAAATTTAGAAAATTTTGAACCATGGGTCCTCAAATTTTTTAAAAATTTCTTTGGCTGTTGCATCTTAAAAAGAAAAGTTAACACATAAAATTTCAGCTAAAAATGTTGAGCAGTTGACAAATTACTGCAATTTTAATATTGACCTGGTTTCCCAAAATGACCCGGTTTTCAAAACATTCTGAAAAAGCATTTTTCTTAAAAAAAAAAATAAATAAAAATGGCAAAAATATGAAAATAAACATATATAATGTTTTTTTGATGCTGAATTCAATAAAAGTACTTAAAATGCTCAAATATAAAAGGAACATGCTTAAAAGTTAATAAAACAACTAGTTTCTATAAACCAACTTTGGGGCCCAATATCTCAAAACACCTCTGTCAAATTTTTTTTTTTTTGCTGTTAATATTTTCAACTGCTTATAATCTTACTAGGCACAAAAAATCTAACTGGAAAAACAACTGAAACATATGGAACTTTAATTTCAAAGATGTATTACTTTTTCAAGAAATTATTTTAAAAAACTTGCAAATAGAATTCTGTAAAATATTATATTTAGTTTATAGACTCCTTAAAAAAAAAAAAAAAAAGAATTTTGTTATATTTAAGGAAGTCTTAATTATATGATAACTTAGTTATTTGATCTTAACAACTGAAAAAAACATCCTGTTTTGTTTTTATATAAAAACTGAATAAGTGTGATATTGATGTGCATTTGCTTTTAAAATTTTGACAACTATATTTTGTAAAAGTTTATAATAACTAGTTTATAAAAAGTTCAGTTATAAAACAACATTTATTGGTAAATTTTATTTAAATTTTAACAAATTAACAATTTCATATATATATATTTCATATATATGTAGATTGTATATATATATAAATATATCTATAAAGAAAATTAATAATATCTATCAGTGTAAAAAAATATACAACAGAGGGATTCTGAAAAGGTTTGAATTATTTCTATATCAAAAAATTTTCCAATCTGTCTATTACATATATTCACTGATGGTTGCGCAGGACAGTACAAAAATTGTAAAAGCTTTTACAATCTATGCCAACTAGAAAATGAATTTGACCTTAAAGTTAAATGGAACTTTTTTGCCACGTCCCATGGAAAGTCACCATGCAATGGGATTGGCGGTACTGTAAAAAGGTTAACAGCACAAAAAAGTTTAAAACGACCATACAGAAACCAAATTCTCACATCAGAAGCTATGTATGAATTTTGTATTGAGAAAATCAAGGTTGTTAACTTCATTTACATAAAGGGATTGGACTTACAATTGTAACATGAAGAGCAAAAAGAAAAGTATACTGGTGTAACAACTCTACCTGGTACTGGTAGCTTTCATCAATTTAAACATCTTGGAGAAAACAGGGTTGGGGCAAAGAGGTGTAGTACTGACATTAATTATTCAATAATCCACAATCTTAAAAAGAAACAAGATATATTTCAACTTGATACTGTTGCTTTAGGTTGTTATGTAGCTGTAGTCTGTGTAGTAATGGATCGGCATTGTAACTAAATCCAACCTAGAAGAAGTTGATGCTAAAGTTAAATTTCTTCGCCCAAATGGTCCATCAATCTGTTTTAACTGGCCTGAAAGAGATGACTATTGTTTTATTCCCAACACCAACATATTGAAAAAACTATCTGTTCCACAAGCTTGCTCTAGTTCTGGTAGAAACTATGTGTTTGAAAATGCTGAAATAGAGGAAGTACAAGTAAAATGGGAACAATATTGTAAACTATTACAAACACAGTCAAAATAACTTACATCTTCGATACCTTTAAAAATCTTGTATATTTAAGTGACTGTTTAAATTACAATTAACTTATCTTTATTTTATTTACAAATATTTTTTGGGAATTTCTTGAAAAAGTAATAGATCTTTGAAATTAAAGTTCCATATGTTTCAGTTGTTTTTCCAGTTAGATTTTTTGTGCCAGTAAGATTATAAGCAGTTGAAAATATTAACAGCAAAAAAGAAAAAATTTGTTGGGGGTGTTTTGAGATATTGGGCCCCAAAGTTGGTTTATAGAAACTAGTTGTTTTATTAACTTTTAAGCATGTTCCTTTTATATTTGAGCATTTTAAGTTCTTTTATTGAATTCAGCATCAAAAAAACATTATATATGTTTATTTTCATATTTTTGCCATTTTTATTTATTTTTTTTTTTAAGAAAAATGTTTTTTCAGAATGTTTTGAAAACCGGGTCATTTTGGGAAACCAGGTCAATATTAAAATTGCAGTATCTTGTCAACTGCTTAACATTTTTAGCTGAAATTTTGCATGTAATATTTTTTTATAATAAGGAATAATGTGTCAAAATATAACACAAAAGGAAGACACATGGTTCAATGGACTGGGTGATTTGATGTGGAATTACCCTAGGATATAAATAATAATGAGATTAGATATGAATCTCAGGGTCCATATGTAGAAGTACATATGGCCCAAGGAATACATTTAAAATATGTATTTGTGTACATATCCATTTTATTAAATTAAATTAGAAATATTTTTTTATATTAGTTAGGTATTAGTTTTATAATGGTACAAAACTGCTTTAGAATTTATTTTTCAAAGGGTAATTATAAATTGTAAAAGTTATATAAACTATTGAAAATAATATTTGTTGTGACTTTAGTTAAGTCTCCATGATTTCTCTAATTCAAGTGTACTACGTATACATGATAATATGCTTGGTGTTTGCAGCCGGCTAAAAGTTGAACCATTTAGTGCACAAGGATTGAATGTTTTGTATTACTAGGGGTAAGTAATTATTCTATAAAATGTTTTGAGATATGAAATGAATGGCAATAGTATTATATTTTAAGTATAAATATGTAGTATATTGTTTATTGTGGTTGTCATAACAGGACAGTTTCATATGAATACGTTCATTCTTCATGAACTAAATATAAGTTGACCAATCTTGAGCAACAACAGGGAAGATTGGAGGCATATGTTGGTAGTGATCTTGTTGATCAGAATGTCTGTCATACATAATTTCCTATCTTTACTTCTCTGTAGCAATATTCTGAGATTGATAAGCACCCAAATAATATGGTAAGTTTTTATCAATTTCTGATTATGTAAGTGTAGCCATGATGTGTTGCTCTTGACAAGGAAACATAGTGTGAATGATGGTGTAATATATTTAAGTTGTTAACTGATCTTTTTTGGTTAGCATTGATGAAGAGTGAAAGAAGGTTGACTGTCTATAAATAATTTCCTGGGTGCTAAACAAATTGCTGGCGCATGACTTACAGCAAAAGATTAATAGGCCTGGAACACATGGGAAGCTGAAGTTTTTTGATAGCCTGGAAAATCAGCGTAAGAAAATCAGTGTGATCTACATCTACTGTGAACAATCGTACAAATATGAATCTGTTTGACTGTGAGTCAACAGTTTGACTTGTGTTGTTTGACTTAACAATAAAATAAAGTAAAACTATGAATATTTTTTTATATGCAGATATAATTTATATTGTCAATGCGATTATATCAAACAATACAATCTCTAATACATGTGAATCTCTAATACATGTGAATCCATATATTTTGGTATAACTTTAGTAATTGGTTATATAATTATAGATTTAAATAACTATTTATTTACATGTTTTTTCTCTTTTTTTTTATAAGTATTTATTTAAATATTTATAGTTTCAACTGTTCACATTTTCCCTGGCACCACGTCTAAAAAGATATAATTGAAAGTAACACGATTTTTTTATAACGCCAGGATGGCTCTGGTGGTCTGCAGCGCTGCAAGAAAAAGACACTTGAAGTTTCGATTGAGGAAAAGAGTAAAGACGATGACTATGAAGGAAATGATGACGACAGTGAAAACGAACATCCTTGACAAAAAAAAGCAAAAGACTTAGAAATAACTTTTATAAATAAGGATATCATGTAATGAAGATTTATATAAATATTATTATATAAACTGTGTTAAACTATTGAATATTACTAGTTTAAAAAAACAACCACGCTTTACTACTCATACAGGATGAGTAGTAAAGCGTGGTTTTTTTTTGGTCGCTTTAGGGCTAGCCCTTAAGGGACCCTGAAATTTGGCGCGGACATTTTTATAAGGCTCCCTTAAGTGGTTGCCCTTAAGGGACCCTGAAGTTTTTTTAAGGCGGGTAAATGAGTTCAAAGTGGTAATTGAACAATACAAACCAAATGTAATTTCTGTGACTGAGACATGGTTTAAAAGTGATTCAGTTGTAAACATTGAAGGTTACCATATAGAAAAGACAGATCAGAAGGACGAAAAGGCGGTGGTGTTTCTTTATATATAGACAACTCATTAGACTGCTATGAACTAGATGATGCCGTTCTAAATCCCTGTAAACTAGAACAAGTATGGGCAGTTGTTTATTTTGATAATGACAAGTATTTACTTGGATGTATCTACAGGCCAAATGATTTTTTGGATATGGCAGAGTTTGATGTGGTTTTTGGCCTAGCACGCAAATATATAGACAAAAATAAGTTCAAAGATTTACTTATCATGGGCGACTTCAATTTCCCATCAATTAACGAGTCAAATGGCTGTGTTGATGCAATTTCAAATGAGAATGGAATTGAATATAAATTTACAGATATTTTAAATGATAATTCTCTTTATCAGCATATTAACATATAACTTTTCAGCTGTCAGATGAATAACTTAGGAATACCTTAGATTTAATCTTTACAACTCAACCAGCAAGTGTTAACAAAATAGATTCAAAATTTGTTTTGGGAAACATAACTAGGGGCCATCTAATAATATGTTTTACTTTCATCTTGTCTGATAAAGCAATCCGTGACAATAAAAGTAAGCAAAGATTTATGTTTGCTAATTCCAATTTTGAACAAGTATCTGACCTAATTTCAAATGTTGACTGGATACAATGCTTCAGTAACAAAAATGCACAAGAAATATTTGATGAACTGATTTTTTATACTGAGGTAGCATGTTACCATTTCACTCCAATTAAAAAGACTTTAAACTCTTTAAAAATTAGACCAGCATGGGTTAATGCTAAGTTAAAGTTTCTTATTAGAAGCAAACAAAATTTAAGATATAAAAATTGCTCATGTAAATGGAACAACCCTGTTTTGAAATCTAAATACAAATTGATTTGCAAAAATGTCGTAGATGAGATTAAGAAAGTGAGACAAAACTTTGAGCTTAATCTGGTAAAAAGAGCCACCAAGAATCCAAAGCTTCTCTACAGCTACATGAACAATCAACTAGTAGTCAAAGATACTAGAAAAACATTAAAGGGAGCAAATGGTAAAACCACTCAAAGTTCAAAAGACATTGCTGATATCTTAAACAAAAATTTTCAAGCTGCATTTGTGAATTAAGATGATGGTCCACTGCCTTCTTTTGATTTAAGAACTACTAAAACATTCATTATGACATTTGAAGATTTTACATATGAAGATGTCTATCTAAGATTAAAAAAACCTAAAAGATAACAAATCAAGTGGTGTTGATAATTTACATTCAGCTATTTTAAAGAATTGTGCATCAGTCTTTGCCAATCCACTTACTTATTGTGAGGGCGGCGGATTTTTTTATTAATTTTTATATTATTGATGTGATGATATAAAATGTGACTGTGGTGGTTCTATGTAAGTGTAATGGTAGCGCAAATATAGAGAGTGATAGAATGTGAGGTAGGACTGTCAGTGTGTAACGCAGATGTGGTAAAAGCGCGATAGGGGCATCAGACTTTTTTTTTAATAATAACTTTTAACGCATAAAGCAATAATCAAATTACTAAAAATAATAGTGTTGCCTTACTCAAAGTGCAAACAAAAATAAAAAATACTTACGACTGATTTTTCTTCTCTTACTTATTTTTCTTAATCAATATTCTCAATTATTTCTCATCAATATATATATATTCTCTTAATATTAACTCATACATATAACAATACATTAATACTTATAATAACGCAAATTGAAAACTACTCAAATACATTTCCTTACCAAATCCTTCTCATAAGTTCCTCTTTAAATTGTTCATAAATTCTTTTCATTAAATTCTCTTTAAATCTTCAAAAATCCTTTTCTCATAAAATCCTCTTTTAAAAATCTCTTAAAACTTTTAAATTCTTTTCTCATATAATCTCTTAAAATCTCTTAAAACTTTTTCTTTTTCTTAAAATCCTTTTTAAAACTCTCTTTAAAACATTTCATCAAAATTTTCCGAAAACATCTCTCTAAAGAGAGGTCTCAAGAAAATCTATCAAAATCTCTCCTTCAAAAATGTCAAAAAAAATCCCAAAAAAAATCTCAATAAAAATCTAAAAGATTTTCTCAACCGCTCCTTTTCTATCTGTCCGCAGGTGTTATTTTGAATTCTCGTCCAGACAATAGATTTCTTTTTTTTCTTCAAGTTCGTTCAGTACTTTAGTTTCAACTTCTGAGTCATGGTATTCTTTAAAACAAGTTTTACTGGTTTTTCTTTTTATTAGTCTTTATATCAGAGTGGCTACAGAACTTTCTAGAACTTTACTAATTAAAATCATATCATTGTGTTACAATTCGTGTTTGCGAAACAGTTTTAATCATTTATGGTGTGACTTATTCATTTTTCATGTTATTATTAGACATGTGTGTCCACCTGGTGTTTTTTGGGTTGACTCACTCTTTTCCTCGTTCGATTGTAGCGTGTTGAGTCGGGTAAAACTTAAAGATAATGTTTACAATTTTCTTCATCTTCCCTCCTTACATTATATTTTTAAATAATCGTTTAAAACCAGCAAACTGCCAGTGCAATTTAGATCAGCAAATATCACTCCTCTGTACAAAAAAGACGAAAAAACCTTAGCGGGAAACTACCGACCGGTATCACTCACCTCAATTGCATGTAAAATAATGGAAGGTATGATAAGATGTAAACTTGAAACTTTTCTATATAAGTTCAAACTAATAAGCAAGCAACAGCGCGGTTTTGTTAAAAATAAATCATGCTAAACGAATCTACTTGAAACACTTGATTTTATTTCAACCGCCTTAGAGAATGGTAAACCTGTTGATGTTATTTTTTTGGGATTTCGCCAGGGCATTTGACACAGTACCACATAAATGATTGTTGCTTAAACTTACAGCTTATGGAATATCTGGTCTGGCAATACAATGGATTGAAGCATTCTTAAAAGAAAGAAAACAAAGAGTTGTGATAGGCGAAAATGTATCCTCTTGGGAAGAAATTACCAGTGGTGTGCTACAAGGGTCAGTAACTGGATGAGCAGCAATTAAGCGAATCGGCTGTCATAGTGTGTTGATAGCACACTCACTAGCTCACACCAGTTACAGCATTTACTAATGCTAATACTAATACTAAAGTATGGTAACCCAGGGTTAATGATAATTTTGTCCAAAGTATGGTAACCCAGGGTTGCCATACTTTTGACAAAATTAATAACTTTTTCAAGCATTTAATTGGTCATTACCAATTTTTATCAACTAACGGGTGTTTCCTCAAAAATGGAATTATAATAAAACTTCAATAAGGAAGTATAATTTATTTTTAAAAAAGTATCAAGTTTATTTTGTTTTGCTCGACTAAAGTACATTCAATATTGTAAATCAATCCTTTTCTGTTAATTCTTAAAGACAAACTTCAAACTTCTTTTATTTGAGCTTGCAAGCTGCTGTACTACCTCTTCAGTGACTTTTTAAAAACAATACTTGACTCATTCCATTAATTTTGCTAATCCTGGCGAATTGTGTCAAAGCTGGTGCCTTTGTCAATCCTGGTGCAATGTGCGTTGCTTGAATTACAATGTCGTTAGTGCTAATTTCAGTTTTGATTCGATTTGTCAAAAAATAGAAGCTTCCGTGGGGATCTACTGTAAAGATCAATTTTTTTTTCTGAAAACCTTTTCCATCACACCTCAGTGAAAAAACCTTTGAGCATCTAATCTTCAAGAATTACAAAATATTTTGTTGTTGTCTTAGTTAAAATTGTATTTGATGCATTTGATAACAAAACGATAGAGGTTGTGTGATTTTAAATAAAGTTTTTTTGTATTTCAGCAGAACTATTTTTCCAATATATAAGCAAACAAAAAAATTACATAGTTTTGTACTCGGTATGATGATGATGATGATGATGATGATGATGATGATGATGATGATGATGATGATGATGATGATGATGATGATGATGATGATGATGATGATGATAACGTGTGATGATGACGTGTGATGATGACGTGTGATGATGACGTGTGATGATGACGTGTGATGATGACGTGTGTCCTAATTTGTCACTATGACAGTAGATTTCCAGTTAATAGTCACGACAGCTGGACAGTCTGAACTCTTTTTTCTTAAAGTCAAAGTGCAAAAACTCTGACACTCGTTTACTTTGGAAATCCACCTTTATTCGGGTAACAGTTTGATACAATATTATGAAACTCTTGTTGAAAAACTTGTTTAAAATAAAAATTTTATTGTCAAAACTCGTTGTGTGGACGTGTTCAATTAAATAGCACATGCTAATGGAGAATCCCATTTATTATTAAAAATTGGAGTTTTCAATAAATTTCATAAGTGAGAACTGGAACTAGGCATTTTAAATATTATTTAAAATGTTCATCTAATTTTCTTGTTGTAATGAACATGGGACGAAATAAAAATTGATCTGTTATTGAATGGACTTAACATTTCTCAAATTTCGCGTCATGTATGATGTTTTAGAAAATTGGTTCAAAGCTGTCGTAAACATATTAAAAAAAACAATATCACTGATGAAAAATTGCCAAGCCAAATCTTTAGGATGTCTAAAAAAGATTTTTTAAATTCTTAATGAAATAAAGAAGAAAATTGAAGAATACTATTAAATAATTGTGTCAACCCTAACCAATCATTGTTGTTAATAAGAAGCTGGCCTTCGAGGCTGAATAGAAATGAAGAAACCCGTTATTTTAAAACGAAACCCATTAAATTGATTAAGGTTTGTAAAAATGTTCCCATATAAAAATGTTTCCTTTTGGAAAAACCTTTTATTGGCTGATAAATCCAACTTTAATCGCCTCCAGTCTGATGGTAAACTATAAGTTTGGCGTCCTATTAAGTAAGAAAACGAAACTGTAACATACTCTACAAGATGGTGAAATTCAATAGGGACAATAATAAGGTTTAGGGAGCTATTTCCTGACTTGGTATTGGTCCACTGGCCAATGCAAATAAAAAGATCAATACAAATAAAAAGATGTATTACTAAACTTAATGGAGCTGAAGTCAACTTACCTGCTACTTAGATTTAAATGCACGACACCAAAGCTTACAGTTTAATCTGTAAAAGTCTGGGCTTAAGGAAAATAAAACTGATATTTTAGAATATGTCCAACCTAAAGTCCCAATCTAAACCCGATAAAGAATTCAAAAGGCCTGGAATGCTACTATTGTTGAACGATGTAAAAGCCTTATTAGCAGTATGCCATTAAGATATGATAAAGTAACAAAGAATAAAGGCTACTCAGCAAAATATTAAAGCTAGCTTTAAGGTTTTGATGTTGACTATTACATTGTACTATTTATTTTTTTTGATATGCTATATCACAAGTTTTCGTTGTATTTTTGTAAACTTTTCAATAATTGTAATAATACTTCTGTTAAAAATGATTTTTTTTTCTTATGATTTGTAGACAATAAACGGAAATTGATTAATTGATTTTATTTTTTAAGTTTACCAAATAAAGAAAGAAATTATTTTAACTCAAATGAAGAAACGTTAGGTATGCTGTGTCTTTGTATATTTAAAAAAAAAGACACGATTGCTACTCATACCTATCAGTTTTCTTTTTTTAACTTTGAGTGAATCTTAGGAAAATCTTCTAAAAAATCTTCTAAAACCAGTTTATTTTCTAAATCAAACTTTTAGTTAAATTTACTCTCTGAGCAACCGAAACTAAACTTTTATTTTTAGTTTCTCATCACAAATAAGTATATTTAAACACACATTAAAAGACAACCTCCCACCTTCTTTTAATCAAGAAATAATTGAAATGCTTCTCTTTTGAATGATAACTTTTAGCTGTAATATTCAAACAGTAAGTTAAAAATATTTTTACCTGATTAAAATTGATATTTAGCATCAAAAAATTTCGCCACATAAATCTTCTTTAAAGGAGCTACAAGAGTTCCAGAAATAATTTATAATTTTAGCTCATTGTGTGTTGCTCTAGCCACATGCATTTTTAAATATTCATTTTATACAAATTTTTTTTGTACTTGGAACACTTTATAGAGATGTTCTGATAATAAAATATTTTCTTATTTGTTTAAAGATATTGTTTTCTTGTTTCATTTCAACTTTTCAATGTGTGTATATATATATATATATATATATATATATATATATATATATATATATATGTATATATATATATATATATATATATATATATATATATATATATATATATATATATATATATATATATATATATATAAATATATATATATATATATATATATATATATATATAAAATTACTCCTCAAACTTAATACACTTATTGAACACTTTCTTTTGCAAGTGATTTCTCTTGCAAAATAACTAATTAAAAAAATCAACCCCTAATTCTAATGTTCATGCCTATGTAACTAATTTAATGGAAATTTAATCAATAGTTTTTTTAGCCTGAATGGGGACTCAATTTTCTTTTACATTCAGAGAGTGGATTGTTTTACCTTTTTAAAAAGGTAAACCATGGCACCGCCGATTCGGTTCGTAAAATCCGCAAAAAGCCAATCCGACTTATTTTGCGGATTAAAATAGTCAGTTCGTAAAAATTTTTCGGATTAATAATCCGAAAACTAATTTACGAACCACTAGCGAATTTTTTTTTTGCGGATTCACTTCGCTGTTCGGATTATCAATCCGAAAAATTTTTACAAATCAATTTAACTTTAATTCGTTTAGCGAATTATACGAATCGCGTTCCGTTCGCGTCACCATTAAATGGTGTGGTCCAAAAAAATTACGTTTTTATTATGTGCGCGTCCTATAAATAGTGGATTTCTTTTTTATTTTCAATCAGTTCTATTTGGAAATCTTAACATACAACAATTCGTTCAACAGATCAAGTCTACTATTCTTCACCTACATTTATTACGGTAAGCCATTATTATATTAATTTGATTTAAAAGTTAAGAATATTTCAAACTGAATTTTTGCGGGTTTTTTTTTTTTTTTTTGTGGATCGAATTCCTTTGCGAATTATTTCGCTTTGCGGATTGCTTCAATTAGTGGATTGGTCCGATAAAATTTATATTGTAATATTTCTTCTACTTAAATATTAACAGAAATAAAAATAGAAATAGAGATAAAAACTAGTTTGAAAAATTGTTACGCTCATTTCAATAATTAAGGCAAATAATTAGTTCTTTTATTGAAAACTTTATGCATGCCTCTAAAATATCATTTATTGTTAAGACGAATATTAAGGAAAATTTTCAAATAACTTAATAAATAATTAGTTCTTTTTCGGAAACTGTTTGTATGCATCAAAAACTATCACGTTTTATTAAGGCAAATATTAAGGAAATATTGAGGCAAATATTTCAATAAAAAGTCAGTAAATCGAAAATGTGATTTGATCCGTGTTTTCGAATTTTTAATCCGAAAAGTAATCCTTATTAACAATCTGATCCGTTTTTGTGGATTTTAAATTCAATAAATAATCCGAAATATTCGTCCGATCCGATATGGCAAACTCAATCCGATTCGTTTCTTTTTTTTTTTTTTTCATTTCACTTTTTTTTTCTTTTCAGATGCCTAAGCTGTCTAATATTTGGGAATTCTTCAACAATGTGGAGGAAAACAAGGCAAAATGCAAGGCCTGTGGCAAAATATACTTAATCAATAAAAGCACCACAAGTCCTTTAAGGAACCATTTGAAAAGAGTCCACTTGAATTTATATAAACAATTAGAAAGGAAAGACAAGCAAAAATCAACAATACCAGACATTTTTGATGAGCTTGCCTCTGAAGACTCAGATTTTGAACAAACACAAGAAAGAGGAAAAAAGAGGAGATGTCCACAGACACAAAAAGATACACCAGTATCGCCACAGCCTGGACCAAGTGGAACTTGTGGCACTTCCAACACACAGACATTGCAAGGCAGAAAACAGGCTACCAAACCTGAATGGGAAGTTACTGACATCAATCAAATAAGAACTGTTGTTGACATTACAAAATGGGTGATTGAGGACACTCAACCATTTTCTATTGTAGAAACTGACGCATTCACCCGGATGATGAGAACTGCAACCAACGGTCAATTCAGAGCCATTACAGCAAAGAATATATCTACAAAATACATTCCTCTCCTTTTTAAATTCATCAAGGAACAAGTAAAAAACATTTTCAATTCAGACAAGTCAAATCTTGATGGAGTGGCCTTTACATCCGACGTGTGGACCACTGATCACACCAATTTGTCTTTCATGAGCCTTACACTCCACTATATAGATTCAAAGTTCCAATTAAAGCGCTTCTTGGTAGAAATGTCCTACTTCCCCGAACAACATACTGCCGACAATATTGCCAAGAAGCTCAATGAATCTATCAACAAACTGGAACTTGATTTTGGAGTCAAAACCTGGATAACAGTCGACGGTGCAGCTAATGTCTAAGCAGGTGTTAGGAAATCAATTGGGGTTCAAAGTGCAATTTGGTGTGTCGACTACCGTCTAAATCTAGTTGTCAGTGGTGCTGTCGATGATAAAAGATGTCCAAAATGGTCAATTCTCAACCACAAAATAACAAAATTAGTAGGTCACTTCAACCAGTCCTCTCAAAAAGCTATGACTTTAGTTAATGCTGCCAAAGCCTTAAAAAACTCCAGAACGAAGTTAGTACAGAGATGCCCCACAAGATGGAACTCTGACCTCCATCAAATGGAGTCTGTGGTGGATCTTCTTCCGGCGATGCATTCTTTAAAGAATCCGAACCCTACTGTTTCTGGAGGTTGTAAGTTGACAGATCTTTTACCAACAGATGATGAAGTGGAATCTATTCAATCTGTCATCCGGCTTCTGAGAGGCTTTTCAGAATTCTCTGAGAAATGCAGCAGTGAAAAGAATGTTAGCATCTGTTCCGTTATTAATTGCGTATACAACATCAGAGGAAGATTAGCAAGGGAGATGATCAAGCCAAAAACCGAGGTGTCATCAGAGCTTGCTCACTACTTCAATGAAGATTTAAACAAAAGATTCGAAGGGGAGTTGATGAATATTGAATTCTCTATAGCTCATTTTTTAGATCCTAACAGCAAGGGCATGTGCTTTGTGGATGAGGGGGAAAAATTTGAAGTAGTCAAAACTGCAGTAAAAAAAGCTATGGAAGAACTGTCAAAAAAAGAAATTTTGGCTAGCCAAAGCACTCCTTCCCCTTCAATGTTGGATGATGAAGATGATGACGACTTTGATTTCACTGAACAACTGAGGAAGAAAGTGTTTGGTGCAGGTTGCATTAATCCTGGAGGTGAAACAAGCACCAAGAAAGCCATTTCTACTGAAATTGAGGGGTATTTGAATTCAAAACCAGTTCCAGCAAATACAAATGTACTGGAATTCTGGAAACAAAACCAGTATATTTACCCAATAATGTCAAGGCTGGCCAGAAAAAACCTCTGTATACGTGCTGCATCATCAACATCTGAAAGAGTTTTCTCAACAGCAGGGAATATATACAGCTCTAGAAGAACCAATCTTTCAATCTCAAAGGTTGAGATGTTGGTATATATGAAAGAAAACACTAAGCAACTCAGTAAAATTCAAGACATTGTGTGGCCAGGAAATGAATTTGGAAAATGATTAACTTTCAGTGTGATTTTGACTTTTTTTTATTTCTTAACAAGGAAATCATTTCGTTTCATTGTATATTTGAATATTATAAATAAATAAAAATGAATTTTAATTCGAAAGCTTTTTTTATTCTGAATCCGTATAAATCCGTAAAAATAATATCGGTTCGGATTCCAATTCGAAAAAAATTTTTCGAATTGCAATCCGATTCGAAAGTATCGAATCGGATTGCAATCCGAAAAAATAATCCGAAAAAACTTTAACGAATTATTTTCCGATAAATTATTTTCGGATCAAATCAATCCGTAAGTAGTTTGAACCGTTTAGCATAGATAATTCGGTGCACAATCCGCAAACCGATAAACAGTAACGAATCGGCGGTCTCTAGGTAAACCACATCTTTTTTTTTTAATAAGAACAAATTAAACCAAGGTACACATTTGTTTGTAGGCCGGTTAGCTCAGTTGGTTAGAGCGTCGTGCTAATAACGCGAATGTCGTGGGTTCGATCCCCATACTGGCCAGGTTAGTTTTTATAGCAAAATACGAGATAAAAAAAACTATTGTAAGCCAAATCAATGTAAAATATACTAAATTACAGGAAACCAAAATCAATGAGTTCAAACAATATTTCAACAACTTCTAAAAGCAGCGCACGGTGGAGTATTTATACGAAAAAGTTGATCAAAAGTCGATTTTCAAAACTTTGTCAAAATCTGTTTTTATTGGTGCATTGTTAAAGCTTAATAAAGTTTACATCCCTAAATGGTCATTTCGGTTACCCATCTCCCTCCCACCTTATTGGGGCAGCTTTAAAAATCGAGAAATTGTGGTAATGAATCATGGCCTTCTATAATAACAGGCCTTGACATCACGCAAAAAAGTTGTTTGACTGAAGGCCGATTTATAATACTCCTTTTACATTTTGATTTTTTACTTTAAGCGAAGTCTGCATTGCGCCTTTTTTTTGTAATTTATGAAATTCTATTGGTTAATAAGTTATATAAAGCAACTTTAGGACGTAACAGCTAACTGTAAACTGTAATAACAAACAGTTTATAAGGTTGTATTAATATTGTCGAATTAATAAGTTATTTTACCAGTTTAAAAAATGCCTTTAAAATGTTGTGTACCGCTCTGCAAGTCGAACTATCACTCAACTGAAACGAAAATCTCGATTTATAAGTTTCCAAAGGATCCAGAGGAAAGGAAAAGATGGAGTGATGCAATCCCAAGAGCAAATTTTATTGTCACTGACTACACAGCAGTATGTCGACTGCATTGGCCAGATGATGCACCTTTTGTAACTAAATATGGAAAACAACGACCGTTAAACTCACCATCTATCTTTAAAAAAATACCATCAAGTTGTTTACCAACACCACCAAACAAAGCACGAAAAACCATGGCAGCAAGCGGATTTCGAAATGTTTTACCAGATGAGTTAAATGTCTTTCTAAAAGATGATACACTTGTATTTGATGATATTCAATCTATGTTCATTAATAGCAATGATTGTATTGTTTTTCAGCTCAATGAAAAAAGTTTACACATACAGTCAAAAATTTTCAAACTTGGTGTTCCTTTATTTCTTATGGAAATTTTTGATGATTTTTCGTTTGTTGCTTATCACAATGGCACCACTTGTAATATTTCATCTTTAACTACAAACAGGTTAACATTAATAAAAACAAAATCTGCTTTATTTGAAGCAATTAGATTTTTAAAGTCTAAAGAAAGTTCTCACCAGTCTAATGTTCTATTTGAGCACCTTAGTGCCATGAGAAAGGTTAATGTAGGTGAAATTTTATATACCCCAGATATTATATGTAGGGCATATGAATATTTTGCAATGCGACGAAGTTTGTATGACCGTTTGTGCATTGACTACAAGTTGCCAAGTATTCGAACTCTAACACGGCTGACCTCAAAAATTAGCTCAATGGATGACTTAAACTTCATAAACAGTATTCTTATGAATACAGATCCAATGAAAAGAACTTGTATTCTTTTAATTGATGAAGTATATGTTAAAGCTTCACTTCTTTATCAAAGAGGTACTTTGTTTGGTCATGCAGTAAATCACCCTGAAAAGTTGGCTACAACAATTTTATCATTTATGATAAAATGTCTTTTTGGAGGTCCAGAATTTATATGTAGAGCTCAACCTGTTGCAACTCTTTCAGCTGAATTTCAATTTGCACAATGTCAACCAATTGTTGATACAATAAATAATATTGATAATGGTAGGGCATTAGCAATAATAACTGATGGTAACCGAATAAATCAGCGATTTTTTAAAACATTTAAAACAGTTGAAAGTAAAACATGGTTATCAACATCAGGTACATTTTTATTATATGATTATGTGCATCTTTTAAAATCTATACGAAACAATTGGTTAACAGAAAAGACTGGTCAGCTTCAATTTTTGCATAATGGAGCACTTTTCTTGGCTAAGTGGAGTGATTTAGAAATGTTATATAAAGCTGAGTGCAATAGTCTTTTTAAACTTTCTAGACTTACAGCTAAATCAGTTTATCCAAAACCAATAGAGAGACAGTCTGTAAAGTTGTGTTTGTGTGTTTTTTGTGAAGAAACAGTTGCTGCTTTTAGAACACACCCAGACATTGAAAATAAAGCTTTTGAAAGTACTGCCATATTTATAGAAAAAGTTATTTCTTTTTGGAGTGTTGTCAATGTCAAAGTACCTGGTGCTAGCATTCGCTTTAGAAATGAATTGTGTGGTGAAATCCACTCAGTTGATGATCCACAGTTACAAATACTACATGAAACTGCTGAACTGTCAAATTTTATGAAGCCTTCTGGTAAACGAGTCAAACAGCTTTCACAAGATACCAGTATAGCAATTGCACATACATGCTATGGCTTAATTGATTTAGTGAAAACGTTGTTAAGTAATGGAGCCAAATATGTTTTGTTAGGTTGGTTTTCAACAGATCCAATTGAAAAAGCTTTTTCTAAGCTTCGACAGGGATCAGGAGGGACCTATTTTGTAAATGCTAAATCTGTAATTGAAAAAATACATATTCAACATACCAAATTGTCTTTAAAACTAGATATTGTTGTAGATGGCATTGATGGTCATACTTGTGACATATGTTGCAGAGATACTTCTACTGATGAAAAAGAATTGCTGGATAATTTGCATAATCTTGAAAGCTCAGTTAATCAGTCAACATTAATAGCTATAGTTTACATGGCTGGCTATGTGCAAAAAAGTGAAATAAAAATTTATGATGATACAACAAATTATTATTACAAATATGGAAATTATCTGAATAGTCTAAACAGGGGTGGACTTCAAATCCCTACTGATACTCTTGTCCAATGGTCATTATTTTGCTTTCTATTTTTTCAAGGTGCCACTGGGCCTTTTTGCAGGACTTTTTGTATTACTCAGTTTCAGTTTATAGCAGCTAAGTATGGACTTAAAATAACAAAAAAGCAATGCAGAGTATATTCCAATATTTTGCTAAAGAATCATGCACTTATCACCACTCCTAGTAGTAACAGAGAGTCAAGGATGAAAATACTGAAGTTATCGTAATTTTTGTGAATTTTTAGTTTTAAATTTTTAAAATTTTTTTGTTACACTTTTTATCTTCTTTTTTTTTAAAGCTTATATATGTATATACACACACACACACACACACACACACACACACACACACACACACACACACACACACACACACACACACACACACACAACACACATAAAAAGATTGTTTTTGTTGGATGGATTTTTTGTTGATCATTTTCATCGTTATATTTAAGTTTTTAGTTATCCATACTTTTTGTTAATTACAGAATTGTATTTAAAGAAAATAATTACCAACGGGTTTTATTTTTGTTTATGTTTTTAGTCTTCAAATTGTGTTAATTATAACATTGTTATTATTCTGGCAACGCGAAATACCGTAAAATATATCGATTTTTGAACTGCTGTTATTTTTTCTCTAATAATTTTATTTTTGTTAGAAATTTATATGAGAAAACAACCACTCTAACATTAATTTGCCTTTATAAAACGTGTATCGATTTAAGTAACAAAATTTTTAATCGGCCTTCAGTTTTTGCGGCCTCTTGCGCGATGTCAAGGCCTGTTATTATAGATGGCCATGTAATGAATTCAATTGTTTTTCAACGTTCCTGTTGACGAGCATTATTACAAATCGTTTTTTGAGTTTCTGGTTAGTGACAAATTTTAAAAATCATAATGGGTATTGAAAAAGAAGGTAAGCTCATACTTTTGGTATATTTATTTTCTCTATTTTATATGTTACTGTCACATTTCTCATCAATTATATTTGATGTAAAATATTTAACGTTTTTTTTTTATATACACGATATTAAAAAGTGTTTTTGAATATCAATTAAGCCTTATTAAGTTACGAGCTTGTGCTTCACATAAAGCTTAGATATTGGATCATTCCATGCCAAGTGGTGCAAAGGTCCCTTATGGACCATCTCAGATTTTATTGAAATTTTTTGATTTTGTACATATATATGTTAAAAGCATGTTTTGAAAATTTTAGATCAATATCTAATATGGTTCTTGAGAAAACGCTATTTAAGTAGTGGGCTATTTTGCATAAAATTTCACTCTACAAGAAAAAAGGGTTTTTTCATCATTTTTAACAGCCAATAACTTTTGAAAAAGTTAGTTTTATACTTCAATTATTATAAGATAGCAAGTGTGCTGTGGATACTTTGAAAAAAGAAAAAAATATTATTTCTGGCATCTTAACTTTTTCCATAATGGCGGGCTAAAGTTGATTTTTTTGTTTTAAGAATAAGTTTTTTTGTGATTTTAAAGACCTTAATCTTAAAAACTAGTTACAAAGTTAATACAAATCAAATTGCCTGCTGATCTACATGTGGTGGATAAACATTCTTAAAAAAATCAGTTGGTTAAAGAGCTGCATTCAAAAGTTATAGGTCTCCAAAATGAGTCAGTTCGAGATTTTCGTAAAATTGATCTGTGATGCAAAGCATCTGTTACCTAAGATGGCACTTTTTTTTTTTTATAAAATTTTTTATACGCATCAATTAAAGACTGTTAATTAATAAAAACCAAAAAAATTAATGGGCACTTATTTATAACCCCCAAAAGGTAGTCTCTAAAAGTCAGGTAAATTTTCCATAAAAAATTATTACTTTTTAAAAGTTTAGTTATTGTTTCATTTAATTCTATATTACTAGTATGTCAATCTAAAAAGTACTAATAAAACCAAATAAATTGTTGTATTTTAGAACTAATTAATAATAAGTAATATGCCTGAGCTTTCTACTTGCTGTATTGGTAAAGCATTAAATGAACAGTGCTATCTATCTAATAAAAGTAAACGCTACCAAGAACTGTCTAAACTAAACCAAGAGCTTATTTCTTTGAGAAGCAAAATAAATCCCATAGATTTTATTTGTAGCTATCACGAGAAAGTTTACTTGTCGAGGTATGAGAATGAACATCGCAGGTATTGTTGTAATCCGTTGAACAAGCACGCAAAAAATGTGAAAAGTAAGTTTCAATATTTAATATCTTAATTTAATAAAAATACCTTAATAACACTAAATAAATTTAAAAAAAAATATTTAATAATTATTTCCGTTATTTTTTAGATTCTCTTAGAGTTATCAGTCTTTCATATGCCAAAGATTTTGGTTTAATACCTGGTCAAAAAATTTGCACTAGTTGCAGAAAAGTTCTGAATTGCAAACATAATACAAAAGAAAATGAACTCCAAGAAAAAGAAATTTATGTTGACAACCATACATTAAAAGAAGATCTTAATTCAAGTATTGCAAGTTTTGGATGCTCACCTCTAAAACTTGTTTCAAAAAAAGATAGAGTTGCATATGGAAAGCGTAAAATTGATAGCATAAGAGCTCATACACAAAAGGCTGTTGCCAATGTGCTAGGTATAGAAATAGCTGCACTTTGTGAAATTGAATCACCCTCAAAAAAATGTTTGAAAAAAACAAACACAGATTTAGACAATATTATGACTAAAATTAAGTCAAAATTTGAAAAAACATTGTCAAATTCTGAAAAAATCACACTTCTTACACTCACTCCAGACAGTTGGTCAATAGAGAAAACTCAGAAGTTTTTTTTTACTTCAAAAAGATCTGTAGTACAAGCCAGAAAATTAAGTAAAAAAAGTGGAATACTATCAAAACCTTCTCCAAAATCGGGTAGAAAACTAAGCGAAGATGTAATTACAGAGGTTGTTCATTTCTACGAATGCGATGAATATTCAAGGGTTTGTCCAGGAAAAAAAGAGTTTGTTTCAGTTAAAGTAGATAGTAAAAAGCAACATATCCAAAAGCGCCTTCTACTAGTCAATATGAAAGAGCTACATATTGAGTTTAAAAAGAAATATAATTATCTTAAAGTTGGATTTTCAAAATTTTGTGAGCTAAGGCCCAAGTGGTGCATTCCTGTGGGTGGTGCTTCTGGTCTGCATGCAGTTTGTGTTTGCCAGTACCATCAAAATGTAAAGCTCCTTGTACAGAAAATTCCTGGAATTTCTGATTACAAAATCTTATTAAAATTAATGGTTTGTAGCATTGAAAATAGAGATTGTATGCTGCATAGCTGCGATAAATGTCCTGCTAAAAAGGTTTTGTTAGACTACATTGACACTTTGTTTACAGAAAAAGAAATTAGTGAAGTTAACTTTTATCAATGGCAAAAATCAAATTACCAATGTACTTTAGTACCAGCAACTCTACCTTTAGATGAATTTATTGAAATGGTTTATGAACAGTTAGATAGTTTACGAGTGCATCATTTTATATCAAAAAGTCAAGCCACTTACTACCAACATTTGAAAACTAATTTAAAAGAAAATCAAGCTTTGGTTCTTCTTGACTTTGCAGAAAACTATAGTTTTCTAATACAGGATGCAGTGCAAGGTTTTCACTGGAATAACAGCCAAGCAACTGTGCACCCCTTTGTTGCGTATTTTATAAAAGATGGAAAACTTGATAGTCAAAGTTATTGTGTTATATCAGATCATCTGAAACATGGAACAGATGCTGTTCATTGCTTTATCGGTAATGTTATTGATAAACTTAAACAATTACAAACATTTGAACACATTATCTATTTTAGTGATGGAGCTGCATCACAATATAAAAATTACAAAAATCTTATCAACTTATGCTACCATAAACACGATTTTGACATGACTGCAGAGTGGCACTTTTTTGCAACATCGCATGGTAAAAGCCCTTGTGATGGTGTTGGTGGAACAGTGAAACGTCTTGTTGCACGAGCCAGTCTACAATCACAAAACGATCCTATTGACACACCAAGCAAAATGTACAGCTGGTGTGTTCAACACGTCAAAGGAATATCTTTTTTTTTTGTTGACAAAGTTTCAATAGAACTACATACTACAATCTTCAATTTGGAAGAGAGATATCGTTCTTGTTCGACAATACCTGGGACACGAAACCACCACAGTTTTATCCCAATGTCACTTACCTCAATAAAAATAAGAAGAGTCTCATTTGATATTATTTGCACTAATGTGGATTTTTCTACTTGCAGAATTTAGAATTCAGAAGATTTTATAGTATTGACTTAAAAGAAATCAATGAGATTATTTTATTATTTGAGAAATTTAACTTTTTGTAAATTTTATTATTTTTGTTTATTTTCTTAAAAACATTTTGTTTGTTTTTCATTAAAAAAATTATTGTATTATAAAGAGGGGAGGGGACAGAGGGGAGGGGACTTTATCTATTGGGATTTAAAAGTTCTTTATCTAAAGGGATTAAAAGGCTTTAAGCATTGATATTTTTTAATTGATATTTCATAATAAATAACATTATATTATTCAATGCATTTATTTATTATGTCAATTTTAGAATTTTATGGAAAATTTACCTGACTTTTAGAGACTACCTTTTGGGGGTTATAAATAAGCGCCCATTAGTTTTTTGGTTTTTATTAATTAACAGTCTTTAATTGATGCGTATAAAAAATTTTATAAAAAAAAAAAAGTGCCATCTTAGGTAACAGATGCTTTGCATCACAGATCAATTTTACGAAAATCTCGATCTGACTCATTTTGGAGACCTATAACTTTTGAATGCAGCTCTTTAACCAACTGATTTTTTTAAAAATGTTTATCCACCACATGTAGATCAGCAGGCAATTTGATTTGTATTAACTTTGTAACTAGTTTTTAAGATTAAGGTCTTTAAAATCACAAAAAAACTTATTCTTAAAACAAAAAAATCAACTTTAGCCCGCCATTATGGAAAAAGTTAAGATGCCAGAAATAATATTTTTTTCTTTTTTCAAAGTATCCACAGCACACTTGCTATCTTATAATAATTGAAGTATAAAACTAACTTTTTCAAAAGTTATTGGCTGTTAAAAATGATGAAAAAACCCTTTTTTCTTGTAGAGTGAAATTTTATGCAAAATAGCCCACTACTTAAATAGCGTTTTCTCAAGAACCATATTAGATATTGATCTAAAATTTTCAAAACATGCTTTTAACATATATATGTACAAAATCAAAAAATTTCAATAAAATCTGAGATGGTCCATGAGGGACCTCATTAAAATTTGCACCACTTGGCATGGAATGACCCTATTCTATTTACCATTTAAGAAAAAAAAAAGTTGCGCATGTACGCGCCCTAAGATTTTTTTAATTTTTTTAGTAAATAAGGCAAAAACATTTTTTTTGTGATTAAAACTTTTATTTTATTTAATTCATATTTTTACTGTAGAATCTCAAGCTATCACAATAGAGATGACTAGACGATCACTTTATGAAGTCTTGGAGCAAAGTTCTGAGAAAAAAATTGACGACAAATTCATGTCTTTATTAGAACACCTTAAAAACATAACTAAATGCCCTGCAAATGAAGAAAGTGCACTAAAAATCATTTTTTCACCTTTTAAGTTCCAATTTAAACAAAATTGGGAAGACGCAAGCCGTAAAAGAGAGCGTTTTTTAAAAAATAGCAAACAATGGCTCAATACCACCATATCTCTACCAACTTGGACGGTGGCAATACCCGACCGACCGTCAAAAGAATTTTGTGAATCGAGTTCACCAACGAGAAGACTAAAAAACAATATGAAATTATTCATGCAGCCAACAAGAATATCTGTGAAATGGAATTTTAAGTGGAATGTTATCCACTAGAAGAAACGATAACAGTTACAGAATTTCGCTCAGAAATTAAATTACAAGATCTTCTGGATCACACGTCTAGGCAATTATGTTGTTATTTGAACGAAGTTATTGAAACTTTAAATGAAAAAGAAAGAAATCATTTAGAATTGATTTCGAAATGGGGTTGTGATGGCTCGCACCATCATCTACAAGGTATTGTCAACCAATAAAAATACGTTTTATTCGGGAGAGCAAAGACGTAACGAATGATGAAATCGAATGCGTAGGGAACCAAATAAAAGGCTTGAGAAAAAGTGAAATAATAAACGCTTTTGGTGGTAATTTGCAAATAAAGCATGTATTTCTTTTTACTATGATTGATGGAAAAGTTTGCAATGCTGCTACAAATGCGACATCAACAATGAGATGCTATATATGTGACCAAACTTCAAAAGATTTTAATGACTTGAATAAAAAAACGACAGAAAGCCGTGAAACACTGAAATTTGGGCTATCAATAATGCACGCAAGAATCAAATTTTTTGAATCCTTGCTGCATATATTATATAAATGATTGCATTGACATGTACAAAAGTATTTTATTTTATTTTGGATTAAATATAGGGCTATAATAATAAATTTAAATTGTTAATTTCAAATTGTTTGGTTGTCAAATCATTAGCCCTTGTAGCTGGTTAACCATAGGATTTAATCCTTTAACGAAAAAAAATTCATGACAACAGGTACCTAAGGATTAAGTTCAGTAATTAAGAAACCCAGTATAGGTTTAGATGCATCTTTCAAGTGTGATTATCCTTTTTAGTAATATAAATTTAGTTATTTGTCATTATGTTAAATAGTTGTAAAGTTGTAGATATTTGTAAAGTATGTAAGATGTATAAAAATATGTATTTTTTGTTTTGATATATTAATTTTTTACATTTCATGTGTGACAAATTGTTTTTAATACAATATAACGATCCTAAACTTCTTTTTACTACATATCACATCGATAATAAACATATAATAATTTTGTTCAACTTTTCAAGTGAAATACTCCACTGTGCAGCGGTAAGATCAGGAGCGAAATAGTTTAAGTTATCACGTGCATGCAAAATATAAATATAAGTTGGTCAAAACTAAAGCAGAAATAAAATACCATCATCAAACTGCTGACCACCAAAACTATGATTTTCGCTTAACCAAAATATGGGCGTATATAATAGACTGTCTCAAGTCACGATTGTTGCCTTTTCTTCATCAACACCATTCAGAATTAGAAGAAAGAATAAGTTTTTCCTTGAAACATTTTGATGTTTATGTAGTCCGGATGAAGTATATACTCTTATACCTGGATCCAGCCATGGTCGTGTTACATTTTAGAGGCCGATTCTTAGAGGGCTATTTATAAAGATGGCTACGCAATTACAGAGAAAAAACATATCTCATCCGAACTAGATACTACGAGTACAAATAAAGAATCTATTCACAAAAAAACTGGTATTGACAGAAAAATATTCTTTTAATAACTGGCAATTGACAAGAAACTGACTTTGGTGTTTTCATATTAGCAATTTATGTATTTATAAACATATATATCTACAGTATTGGACAAAACATTTGCAACCAACATCGAACAATGCTAAAAAGTGTTCCTAATTTTACATGTCTTAAAAACGAAACGAACTATACTTACCACAGCAAACAGTTGAGGAGTCTGGAGTCATGGCATGCCATGACATGAGCAATCAGCTGACAGGTGACAGCACACAAGCATAATTTCGTTGACAAGTGCCATTTTGCAGCGGACAAAACAAGTGCAACTTTTTTGGTTTGTTTCATTTTCTTAAGTCTAGTCGGTGTCAACGTCACGGAAGTTTTTTAATAATTAAAGGAAGTATCCAGAAGTTTTCAGAAGAAGTATCTGGAAGCATCCAGTAGCATCCAGAAATATTTTTATGACTTCAAGTGCAATAATGGCTCCCGACAGTCTTGGATTGGAACTAAGAAAGAAAATTATTGACGATTACGTAAGTGGAATGTCACAAAAAAGTATTTGTGATAAATATCGCGTGAAAAAATGGACCGTATCAAGACTATGTTCCAAATATCGTTCTACGGGGAAGTTGGCAGCAGATAACAAAGGTGGAAGACCGCGTTCCATCACTTCTAGAGAGGATTCTATGATCGTCAGATCCGTCAAGAAGGACCCCTGGATATCATCAGTCGAGATACAAAAGCAATTAGAGCTGCCTGTATCGGACCGAACAATCAGACGACGTGCTGTTGAAGCCGGATTGTTTTCTCGACGCCCTGCAAAGAAACCGCTGATTTCACTAAAAAACCAGAAGAAAAGACTCCTGTTTGCTACATCTCATATTGACTTGAATGTGCAGAAATTGCAAACTGTCCTGTTCATTGATGAATCGAAGTTCAACATCATTGGGAGCGATGGCATTTGCCGTGTACGTCGACCGGCCGGAAAACGCCTCGATTTACGTTACTGCCATAAGACCGTGAAGCATGGTGGAGGCAATGTAGTGGTCCGGGGGTGTTTTTCTGCTAACGGTCTAGGTCCAATACATCGAAACGATGAAATAATGGACCGTTTCATGTATAAAAATATCCTGAAAGATGTTATGTTACCTCATGCTAAATGGAATATGCCAATAAAGTGGGTTTTTCAGCAAGACAACGATCCGAAACACACTGCAAAAGTATTCAAGCAGTGGTTTCAAGACAAGCACCTATCGGTGATGGATTGGCCGCCTCAATCTTCGGATCTCAACCCTATCGAGAACCTGTGGGAGATCGTCAACAGCAGAATTAATCGTGAAGGTGTTCGTAATAAGGATCAACTGTTTGAACAAATCCAAAAGGCCTGAGCAGCGATTCCACAAAGTTTCATTGATCACCTGATCGAATCTATGCCTCGAAGATGTAAGGCTGTGATCAACAACAAAGGATTCGCCACGAAATATTGATAGCGAAATACAGCTTGGTCAACATTTTGTCGAGTTGCACTTGTTTTGTCCAGAAGGAAATCAACTTTTTTTAATACTTTTGATTAATTTATTAATTTTCGTGTACAAATAATGAACTTTGTGATGAATAAAACTTGAAGAACTTTATCTCTAAACAGTTACATAGTTATTTCTCTAAATTGAAAAAATGCAGCACTTTTATATAAAGAAACTAAATTAGCATTATTTGGTTGCAAATGTTTTGTCCAATACTGTATGTATATTATATATATTTGTATCTAATAAATATTTTTATATTTGTACATTATACATTTAAATTGACAACAACATTGGGAGTTTACAAAGAAATCTTTTTATTTTTTTATTTATTTTTATGTTATCTATTCATGATATTTGCTTTTTTTTTTTTTTTTAATTTATATTTCTCTCTGTGTACTTTTAAATCTTTTAACTGCATCTTTTCGTATAGATTAGGTTCTGCTTATTGTTAAAAAAGATATTAATTATGATTATGGAAGTTAATTGAAGCAATTTGTTATATTTTGATAAAACAAAGCTTGATTTGTCTTTAACATGAGCACCTTGTTTAATTATTAAGTTTAAAAGGTTATCTAAGACTGCAAAACATTCACAAGTGAAATCCTTAAGTGAAAGTGATGGCACAGTAAGACCACCTCTTGAAAGTAATTGTAGATATAAACAAATAACTATATTGCTTTTATCTGTAGCTAGGATAGATTTGCAATAATTGCATTTGCTTCTTTTTATCAATTTCTTAGCTATATAACCAGCCAATATTGTTGCAACCTCTTCTATTTCAGGTAGGAGACTTGATTCAGATATCTCATTTGATTTAATATTGCCGGTAATTCTTTGTTAATTGGGTTATTCTCCTTAATTAAAGACCGACATGTTAAAATAATTTCTGAATGTTGAACTTCTGGTAAGCTTACTAGAAATCTCCTACCATTCATCTGTCTATATTGTGAAAAGATGATGAGAGCAGATGATGCTTTTTTTAATAGTGTTAAATATGGAAATTTCTGCCAAAGTTCAATCCGATTGTTTAGTTGCCTAAAAAATATTGTTTTACCATCATCACAAATATATGCATTACCAACTTGGTAATGCAATTATTATAACCCGATATTTTTTTCTTTGTCCGATACTAGCGCAATATTAGATCTTTTATCGGAAATGGTAATACCAAGTTTATTTGGACCAAACTGATGTTTAGAATTTGAAATAAGAAAACCAGAAATGTCTTTTCCTAAGGTGGACATTTCCGATAAATGATCCGATAATCCGATATTCCGCTAGTATCGGACTAAGAAAAAAATATCGGATTATCGGATTAATATATATGTATCGGACATTGAATACCGATTGGCAATAATAGATATCCGATATTCCGATCACTATCGGACTAATTAAAAAGTAACGGACTATCGGACTAAAAAAACAACTACCGGGCATCGACTATCGGACCGTCCAAATTTTGTATTTCTGTCTTCCTAATTTTTACATTTAAAATAATTTATTGTTTTTCAACAAGTGCAGATTCAAAAGTTGTGAAGACAAGATTTGTGGTTTATGTATTTGTTCCTCGGCATTATTGCCATACTCAAGTAGCAGCGCTCGTATGGGTCAGTGCCGGCTACGCCAGTTCTGGCAATCCATTTACGGGCCATTAAAGTTTTATGAATAGCATGGTAGAGCCGATATGAGCCATTGTTGTACCGTGTAAGATTCACCAGAGCTGGTTTGCCAGATAGCAACTACCATGTGGTCCGTTTGCGGCATCCCAGTCCTGGATATTCAATAACGGGCCGATATATTTACACAGATAGCACGCCAGAGCTGGCTAGCCACAACCAATGATATATTATATATACTAGATGTCAAACTTCGATCCGAAAAGTGAAGCCGTGGAAGCTATTTCTAATTCGGGCAAAAAGCTTATCTACCTATATGACATTTTAAAAAGTTAACATTAAAATAGTGAATTCATGAGCTTCGTATGGTTGTTCTAATAGATACATGAAAGGAAGTGACAGTTTTTCACAGATTTTCAGTTCTTAACTAAGAATTTTGCAAAAAGTGGACAATCGCATTAAAACGTGAGAAGTTTGCTACATTAAAGCACTCGGTTCTATGCAGCAATTATTTTTTACTTATTTAAGTCATTATTAAAACGAGTTTTCGAAGTATCTTTAATTTATTGAGAAATTTAGATGCTCTCATGTAATTTCGGAAAGTTCTAGAACATTTGATGACGTTAGGGATTTAATAGCTTTAATAGATTTACCAATAAGAATTGTAAATATGTGTTTGTGGTGATTTATGACGGTTTGTGGAAGGATATTTTGGGAAAAGCATGGGGTATATATAAAGGAGAAAATTTGTAAAAAAGGGAGAGTTAGTGAGAAGAGAAAATTATTGCTATTTAGTGACTTGTTGATTGCGAGAAAAAACTACAAGCTAACCGGGCCATGGAACCAAGTATGAGATTGTTTGATATGTTTGAAACGTATGATGGCACTTCGGATGCTGCTGTTTGGATTCAACGAACAAAAGTGATTGCTGAAATTCAGAACTTAAAGCTTGAACTACTTTTTCCGATTCTTCTCAGAGAAGCTGCTTATGCAGTGTACGATGCTTTAACCGCGGAAGTCAAAAAAGATGTAGTGGAAGTCGAGCGTGTGTTATTAGCGGCGTTTTCTATAGATGCCTACACTGCATATGAACTATTCACAAAACGAAAATTATGTGACGAAGAAAAAGTTGACGTGTTTTTAGCTGATTTAAGACGATTAGCCTATCTAGCTAAATTACCAGAGGAGTCTGTGCGTTTGGCGTTTGTTGTGGGTTTGCCAGAAGTCTTATCATCAAGATTTCGAGCCGTAATGGACCCGATTGATAAAATGTTACCCAGAGTGAGAGCTGCTATGAACTGTGCAAATGTGATTGACAGTGATGCTGTTGGCGCTGTGTCTAGACGCCATGCTACAAAAACTGCGTTAGTGTGTTACAACTGTAAAGGTTTGAATCACATTGCAAAGAACTGTTCGCTTGCGAAGAGCTTGTCTCCGAAGACTGTTAGATGTTTTAAATGTGGCGAGGAAGGACACATTGCATCGAAATGCTGGAAGCTGCAGGGAAACGATTGCAGGAGCGAGGTATCTGCGCTACCTCGCTCCTGAACATCGGTGGAATGAGCGCATTATCTGTTATTCGTTTGAAAGTTAACGGTATGGTTGCGACAGCGTTAGTAGACACAGGGTGTTCGAAGACAATTTTGAATAAAAAATTCCTGCCCAGAAGTCAATGTAGGTACTCAAACTCTCAAAAGGTAGTAACGTTTGAAGGAAAGGTTCATCAGTGCACTGGGTCAGCGGTCGTGATTCTTGAGGTTCATGGCATTAAAGCACGTGATCAGGTTATTTTAGTGGATTTCCAACCGTTTGGAGTCGATATGATGCTTGGAATGAGTTCCATTAAGTTACTAGGAGGAGTATCCATCTCTCCTTTGGGAAAAGCGAAGTTCGGATTAAGTTACTGTGGAGCAACGGCTTTGAACAAGAACAAAGTCAAGAAAATCGAAATAAAAAAGAAAGATCATGAAGCAGTTTTTAATGGTGCTGAATGGAGAGTCAAATGGAAATGGAGAGATGGAGAAGGCCCCAACCGATTGTATAATAAAGTGGCACAGTACGGAATTCCACAATACGCTAGAGCAGACTATGAAAACGAACTACAGGAATGGATTGATCGGAAATGGCTGTTAGAGTACAACGAAAATGAATTGGGGCCGCCCAAAGGGCAGATTCCGTTAATGGCTGTCATTCAGAGAAACAAAGACAACAAAATCCGACCTGTTCTAGACTGGAGAGAAGCTAACGATTTAATTGAGGCATACACGAGAGATGCAGATGTGTGTGTCGAAAAGCTTAGAGAATGGAGAAGGATGGGTAACAAACCAGCAATCATCGATTTACGCAAGGCTTATCTTCAACTAAAAACTGATAAATCTCTTTGGCCGTTCCAAACAGTGGTGTTTCGAAATAAAAGGTATTGCTTGACACGACTTGGTTTCGGATTGAATGTTGCGCCAATGATCATGAAATCCGTTGTGAGTGCCGTCATTGATCAAGACGAATTAGTGAAGAGGGGAACGTCCGCTTATGTAGACGACATTTTCGTAGACGAAAGTGTGGTGAGTCTTGATTATGTCAAGAGGCATTTTTTGAAATATGGTTTAGAGAGTAAAGATGGTGAGCAGATTGATGATAATGGAGTTCGTGTGTTAGGATTGTGTGTGCGCAAGGTTGGTAACAAACTGATGTGGTCCAGAGGGAATCGAGTTGATGCTATCTCGCAAAAGTTAACCAGGAGAGTTGTGTTTTCAATCTGTGGACAGTTGGTAGGACATTTACCCGTGTGTGGTTGGTTGCGAGTGATTTGTAGTCTCTTGAAGAGGAAAGCTGTCAGTCTGACGACGGGTTGGGACGATGATGTTTGTGATGAGAACGTTAAGTGGGTGCTTCAGGAAGTATTTGCTGAGGTGGAACGCTGCGAGCCTGCTTGTGGTGATTGGGCTGTGCGTGGTGATGAGGGAAAAGTGTGGGTTGATGCCAGTTCTTTAGCGATTGGTGCTCTTATTCAAGTTGGGGAGACTACTGTGGAGGATGCAACATGGCTGCGAAAAGAAACGTCTGATGTTCATATAAACATGGCAGAACTAGACGCTGTGATACGGGGAATGAATATGGCTCTGATGTGGAAGCTGAAGAAAGTAACTGTTTTTACCGATTCCGTGACTACTATAAAAAGCGGGTTCTGGCTCATTGGCATTTTTGCGCAGGCTCATTGGCATTTTTGCGCTGGCTCATTGGCATTTTTGCGCAGGCTCATTGGTATTTTTGCGCAGATTTTTTTTTCTTTGCGCAGGATTTTTTGCGTATTTCCATTTTTGTGCATTTTCATAATGAGATGTCATTATGAAAAAAAGGTTGTGAATGACTTAATTTATTCTTTGTAGTAGTTCAAGTATGGAAAAAGATGTTTATATTTTTCTCTTCGCGTTTCTCTAATTCTTTGTGCATGTTGTTTTTGTCGTTGTTCTTCAAATCCATGTCGTAGTAAGAGTTTAGTATTGGTATGAATGGGTAAGGTATTTAATTTTTTAATTTTATTAATATAATTTTCATCAATTCTTTTTTTGTGATTATCATCGTGGAATTGTATGGCCATTCTGTGTAATTCTGGATCAAAAGTGTTTATTTCCTGTAGTTCGCTGTAAAGGAATTCCTCAAATTCTTCTTGTTCTGTAATACTCATTTTTATAACAAGAAAAAATTTATTTAAGTCATTTTAAAAAAGTTTTTTTCACTGTATATTAGATCCTTTGGATCAATGGGAAATCTTCGATTTTTTAAATCCGTTTGCGGATTCATGAAAATTCTTCGAATTTTTAAGCGTAAATAAACACCTGGCCGAGAACGAGATAAAAGCTTCCGGATTGACCAACTTGAGCATCACCAGAGTTGAGCGTGACAACGAGTCTTCTTCCAGGTGCAACGCTTGGCATGGAGTCTGCCTCTGCAAAATTTCTGTAAAAGGAAATGGTGGTGGTGGAACCGATGGAAGCATTGGATTGGTACAGCAGTCCCGTTGACTTGTTGTTAAAAGAACTGATGTTTGATCCGTTCCATGAGGACAAGTAAAAATCTTCTAATCCAGAAGAGGAGAAAATACATTGACTGTCGCTGTCATACCCGGGGAAAGTGGTGTAATTGTTTGCGCTGTAAGGTGTCCAAGGACTGAGCACAGATCCATTACCTGGAGGTAAATTGGCATCGTACATTCTGACTCTAGACTCCCACCAGTTTCCAGAAGCTCCGATGATGTGCATCCTTATGTATTTCAGAAACACGCCATTGCCACGTCCTTTGGAGCTGTGTAGCACGTATTCGTCTCCGTAAGTGGTTTGGAAATAACGGAAAGTCCTCGAGTACAATTTGTAAAACGGTAAAGAGGGTGGAATGGAGGAGAGCGTGGTGATGAAGGGCTGAATCCAGTAGGTAATGGGTGAAGCTGTTTTGTTCCTCAATTTTATTTCGATGCTTGTGTTGAAAGGCATGTCGAGTGTGAAATAGCCTCCCAAAGAAGTGTTACTGTAAACATTACATCCCTGCAAAGAGTTGGCGTAATAGGATCCACCCAAAGGAGAAAAAAGCAAGTCGCAAGCAAGAGCAATTTGGTCTATACCTACAGCATCTGTGGTTTCTGAATAATTCCCCACGTTAATCTCCCCGTCTGTATGAATTCGAAGAAAAACGTTTCCAGGGACGCTTAATCCTCCTGTGACGGTTCCATTAATAGCCAACCACAACCTTCTTAAAATTCCAGGACCTCCAGAGTAGGTGAAGACCGTAGCCGCATCTGTCAGACCAGCAGCCACCGTTTGCGATTTTAACCCCAAAGATGAAAAGCTTGAATTTGGAATCAAACCTAAAAAGTTGGATTTTTGTGTCAAGACGTCCACATAATTCTTTGTTGAACCCTCTTGTGCGTTGGTTGGATCAAGCACGTTGATCAATTTGTGTGAATTCAAATCCAAATCTGCAGTGCCCACAGTCGTACCACCTGAAGCATGCGTGTCTACGTAATTTTTCGTAGCTGAATCCGAAGCTGATGTAGGTTCCGACAGATTAGTCAATTTGTGAGCTGTCATGTTGATGTCGGTGTATGAAATAGCGTTGTAAGCGACTTTGGTGTCTACATACCCTTTTGTCGCTGCGTCTTTTAAATTGGTTGGATCGCTCACATTGATCAACTTGTGAGAGTTCATGTCGATGATTCCAGTGATCGTGCTGGATCCGTCCGTTTTAACACATAGACTCGAACTCACATCGACGTAATTTTTGGTGGCGGCATCATGAAGATTGGTCGGTTCGTTCAAATTGATTGCCTTGTGAAAGTTCAAATCCAAATCTGCAGTTCCAACTACAGTTCCAGTACCACCTGTCACGTGATTGTCTACATAATTTTTCGTAGCGGCATCGTGTGCGTTGGTGGGTTCACCCAGGTTGATGATTTTATGAGAGTTGTAATCCAAATCTGCAGTGATGGTGCTCGATCCGTCCGTTTTAATATAAACGTTGCTGGCTGAGTCTGATGCAAGACTATCAAAATAAACACTGATTTCGCTTCTGTTGAATTTGTCAATCATTTTTTAATTGTGAAAAATTTTTTTAGATCTTTTAGATCTGTTGAAAATTCTTTGATTTTTTTAAATCCGTTTGCGGATTCATGGAAAAATCTTTGATTTTTTTAAATGAGTAAAACTTTTAAAAAATCACCAAAGGGTATTGACAACGTCTTGAAAGCTGTCTCCCTCTTCGCATTTTTTCAAGACGTAAAGACACAAGTGACCGCAATAAGACGTGTTTCCAAATTGAACCCTTTCACTGTTGTAAAAGACAGGACTTTTCAAATAGTCAACGAGCTCGACGAGAGGTGGTTGAGCGTAAGAGTCAAAGCTGTATTTTTTGTCTCCGTCTTTGAACCAACACACCCAATGAAACCCATCTGTGCTCGAATCCCCCGTGTTGACAATTCCACATTCTTTTTTTCTTGGCTTTTTTGGTAACGCGTCTCTGACAAAAACTCCTCGAAAGTTTTTTATTTTTAGTTTTTTTGCTGCTTCCATCAACTGAATAGTGGATAAAGCCTCGTTTGGTAAAACAATTCCCTCCACATTTATTTTTTTGTTTCTCATTTTTTTTTATTTTGTTATTTTTTTAGATCTTTCAGATCCGTGAAAAATTCTTCGAATTTTTTTAAATTTGTTTCTCCTCACCTTTATCACTTACCTTTTTGTATCCGCGATTATCCCTCTGCACTCTTCGATCAACCTTTTTGACTTACCTGAAATTTCTTTGTTTTCCTCGATTATCTTTCTGCACTCTGCGATCAACCTTTTTGCCTCTGTCTTTGGTTCTTCCTCTGCACCGTGTTCTTCCTCTGTCTCTGTCGATTTTTTTAATTTGTAGTGACCATAAGCCAACGTGTGTATTCCATCTTCCAAAATGATCCTTTTGTCATCGTTAGAGCTGAGTGCGACTTTGTTGATTTCTTCGGTGTAGACATCGTGATGATGAGATCGTAAGACGTTCATTTTTCTGAGCTGTTCTTCTTTAGTCATTAAACATTCTTTATAATCTTGATGAGTGATGTGCTTTTCAACAACACATTTCTGAATTCCTTTGCATTTTTTGTGTTCTTCTTTTTCATTAAAGACCTCATAAGAGTAGAGCTTAGGACGAAGCCCAACAAACTCTTTAATTTGCTTACCACCTGTTTCATCCTTAAACTTACCGATGACCTTTTTATTTTTAAACCCAACGTCAAATGCAAAGTTTTGAACGGCAGGATGATCTTTCGCGAATTCGCTCGTGTCAAACTTGCTTTCAACGTCATCAGCAATGTCTTTGTAAAAGTCTTCCGTTTCTATTTCATAAAAGAGCGAATCAGTATCAGTCATGAGTAATTTCAGCTTATCCCCGTATTTAGGTTTCATGTAGTCGTAGTGATGTTCATACATGAGGGTTTTGCTGATGTCTAGGATGCTCATTCCCAAGAAAACAGGTTTGTCGTAAAAAACAAATGTCTTTTCCATGTGAACCGCGATTAAGTTTTCATCAAAAATGGTGTTTCGTTTATATTTAATTTTTTTAGATAATTTTATAGCTTCTTTTCTCGTGGTAATGAGTCTAACATCAACGCGTTTTAGAATATTCTCCATGGTTTTCCCAAAGACAGAGTTGTTCATGAGTTTGAAAAATTCTTTATCAGATTCGTTTGTAGCTTCTTTTCTCTTATCGGTGTTGAGATCAATATACTTTTTAATGAAAGGTTCTTCTTCAAAGGTGATACCTCGATGAATTTTTGTAGTGATCAACCCCATTCGTTCATAGAGTTTTAGGTTTTCATGGTGAATAACATATTTTTCTTTGTTGTTTAAATTGGGAACTAACTTTTCCACTTTTCCAACGAGCATTCTTTCAGGAGCTAAAGGGTAATCATTGTGTAAATCGTGAAGACTTTCAGGATAATCTAAATCGACTTCGAGAATGCAAGGCACGGATTTCCAATTTAAAAGTTCATCCTCAGTCATCCATCTAAATCCTCTAACTGGAAGAGGTTTGCTCATAGCATACCCATAAAGATTATTGGCGTCTAAATATTGAAGGAATTTCGAAGGTTCTGAGGGTTTATAATCATCACTCATGTATTTGTTGTTAGCAGTTCCATATCGATTGGAGATCATGCAGATTCCACCGCGTATTCCTTTTCGAAACATGTTGAGCATATCAATATCGGATATAAGCTCTATTACAACTTCAGTTTTCTTTAGCATAGCATCCCAAGCCAAACCAGGGGAGGTGTAATACCAAGCAGGATCAAGACCGTAATGTTCCATACAAGTGTCTCTAAAAGTTTCAAAGGCATCTGCCAGTATCAACACATCCGACACGTTGTACAAATCGTGATAATCTCTGAACGTTTTGCATTGAAACGTGTTCCAAACCTTTTGCGCATGCGCATATTCTTCGTCGCTTATTTTCTCGTGTCTAAGTTTTGAGAAAAACGCTTCTTTTGGTGGTAATTGCGTTTCTTGAAATTTATCGAATCCGTCCACCCAATCGTAAGGGTATACACCTTTTTTACAAAGCAAATTAAATTTTTCACCTTCAAAATGTAATGCAAGGCTTTTAAACTGCTCTGGCTTTAAATTTTTAGACAAAGTATCCAATTTGAAGGAAAGGAATTTAAAGCTGTCGATGAACCTCAATTCAATTTTTTTGTTTTTTGGTTTTCCATCTTTTCCAATGTACTCTCCCACTTTGATTTTTTTCGAGAAGCTGATATATTTTTCTTCATTGTTGGGTATACAAGTGATCTTTCCACCTAATTTCTTGATGATCAAATGAGCGTCGTAACCAGACAAGTTATGAAAAACGACTGGGATGAATTTTGGAACTTGAAATTTTTTATTGCAATCGTCGTGAGCCGCTCCTCGATATTTTCCAGTAAAATGACAGTGATCGCGTACTTTGTCGTCTTTGAGATTTTTATTGCAAATGTGGCAAACTGTTGCGGATTTGAAATTATTTTCGTCCTCTTTTGTCAAAACCATCTTTTTTTTCTCGATTTTTCCGAAAATTTCTTTTATTTCTTTTTCCAAACTTTCGACAAAAAATTGAGCCACGTCTTGGTTCTCGTTTGACGATTCGGAAATGGATGGTTCAGCATCATAAACGGTTTCATCAAAACATTTAATGTAATAGGAAAAGGAACTTGGAATGTGTCTTTGAAACTTTTTTGTGTAAGACTGGTTTGAGTTGGGAGCGCACGTGTCTATCGGCTTGATAAAGCTTTCAAAGTCAGCATATACGATAAATGGAACCCTCATTGACTTTCCGATGCCTTTAAACTGAAGAGTTGCACCCTTTTTAGGAAGTTCAATTCTCATTGGCGCGTTTTTATAACAATCTTCTCGATGTTTTTGAAGCTTTTCTTCTTGATCATAACGTTGAAGACACCTTCTGCAAAAATGTTGTTTTCTTTTACCTTTTGATGCTGAGGAGCCGGCAAATCGACTGAAACTATTAATGAGACAGTAATGTTCTGTGTCTTCGTTTTTAATATACAGCAAATCAACATTATGCTTTCGATCGAGAAAGTCAGATACTTTCAAAGGGTTGGGTTTTTTATTTTCATACTCAAAAACGTTGATGCTAATGTCTGGATTATTTTTTTCAAACTTGCCAATATTATGGTAATTCACAGGAAACTCCATTCCTTCCCAATTCAGCTCTTTTGACTTTTCAATCAAGTCTTCATCAATTCTTTCGTTGTTTTTATTTTTCAGATTCAACGCCCTGGTAACTGACCATTTAAAGCATTGATTGTCGTTGTTTTTCATTTTGATGATTGCCTTTTTGTCTTTTAGATCGTCAGTCAGCTCAATGTAGGATCCACCGCTGAGAGGTGTGTAATCGATAAAGTTTATATCCATTCTTAAAATCTTAGATAGGATGCTATTAGAACCTAAAGCATTGTATTTGACACTACTTTCCAAGACTTTTTCTTCCATTTCGCTCATTAACTCTCTTACATCTGTAGCTGCTCGAATAATTTCCGAGCTGGATGAAAAGCTTGCTTCACGAGTAACTTCTTCACCAGTCATCATGCTTACAGATTTCATTTCGCACGTTAAAATAATTCTTACTTTTGTATTCCTTTCTCCTTCCATGGTTTGAATGGCAGACTCTCTTACCAAATTAAAAAAGGATGCAATGTCTTGATATTGAGAAGAAGGCTCGTAAGAATATAACCTAACAGTACTACCCAACGCGTGTTCAGTCAACTTGAATTTTATTTTATAAGGCTTTGGCAAGGGTTGTTTATACACTGTTTTTAATACAAGTGATTTGATAGACTGTATCTTTTTATCGATTTGTTCCGCTGATTCGTTTACCTTCTCCTTGACTACTTCAGGAACGTAGGGTTCTATCCAATCTTTAACATCATCAAACTTAGTTTTAACATACGACGCCACACTTTTTGCAGCTGCCTTCAGACTTGAAAAAAATGAAGGTCTCGGTGGAATGACTGGTTTTGGTGTTATGGCAGGTGTTAAATCTAAAACCGGTTCATCAAGGATGTGTTTTTGCAAATGAATTGGTTTCGGAGCAATAGGAGGCTTTACCACAGGTCTTGGTGGGATGATTGCTGGTTTCGGAGCAATAGGAGGCTTTACCACAGGTCTTGAAGGTTGCAAGACTCTTACAAGATCAGCCTTTCTCAAATTGTAATAATATTTAATTTTTTGCTCTTTAGCGATTTCTTTTAATTCTTTCAACGTTTTGTTTTCCATTTTTATTATAGCAAGAAATTTATTTAACCCAGAATCATTTTTCTAATATTTTTATTTCTTTTCAATTCTCTGAAAAAAGAATTGAAAAAATTTTTTTACATTTCTCACGGACTTTTTCTTTCTAGCTTTTCCGAATTTAAAATTTCAATCTTTATTCCATCTTCCACTTTTCCATTTCGACGTTCCAAATATCTCCATCCATGCCCTGTCTTTTTCATTGCTTTGTAAAGGGATTTGTATTCAATCACTTCCCCGGTTTCCATATTGGTTGTTTTCACAGACACAGGTTTATTTCGAATTGAAGCAAGCCTCTCGTATTTTGGATCGATCGGGTTTTTTTCCGTTTTCTCATTTTTCATTTTTATTTCTTTTTTTGGTCGACCCACTTGTCTGTGTTCTTTTACACCTTTCAAAAGCGAATCTTTACTTATTATATTGTTCTCAACCGCAATCAGCATCAAAGGCAACAATTTGTTTGAGGTTAATGTGATTCCATTTTCCATAAGCAAATTTTTCAGATAATTTTTTGTATATCTCATGTTTTATTTTTAAAAAGAAAAAAATTTTTTTAAATCATTTTTGTTAAGAATCTCATGACAGACTTTCAAACCTAATAAACAACGTTCATGCTGGTTCCGTTGGAAACGAAATTGAGCAATTTGTCGGAAATGATCACTGCAAAAATAACGGTGTTTTCTGGTACTGCTGTTCGAAATTTGAGGTTGACCACCAATTCTGCCGTTTCAGAAACAACTCTTTCTTTTTGCTTGCTAATGTCTACAAAAAACAACGGAAACAAATTTTTATATTCAAGCAGAGACAAACCAGATTGACAAACAAGTTCGTTTGTACCGTAATATTTATCGTCAAAAGAGAACGCATCAGAATGAGCCATGGTAATTTTCTTTTCTCCAAAATTCAAATCGTAATTGTAATTTGGATATTTTATTCCATTGACGGTTACGAAAAAATTGCTGACATCACAATGGTTGAAAATGGCTGGATTTACGATTTGACTGGAATTCTTGTTTGTCTGAAGTCCAAACACGATATATCTCGGAACGCTTTTGTCCGTGATTCTTCCAAGAGTCCAAGTAAATTCTGTGAGACCGGCAGGAATGGCTTGTCTTTCGACTTTGTTTGACTTATAGGCTACTGGAACGGAAATTTTACTCGCCATTAATTTCAAGAATTCGGCTTTCTTCGAAACATCCAACTCTATTCTAGGCATAAAAAGTCTGAATTTTTTAATGTCGATCATTCCTGCGGCAACAGTCTCGGCTCTGTAAATGGCGTCGTCGTATTCTTTTTTTGTAAAGGTAATGGTGTGTCTGAATCCATAGACGACTTTGTCGTAAGTTTCGCAAAAACCAAAAATGTGTTTTAATGGTATCTTGAACGAAAATGCGCCAATGGATGTCGTGTCTGCAAACAAGTGGTCTCGTCTTACAACAAACCCTGAATTTCCGGTGGCGTTTGAAGTGTCTTTATACCACATTTGCTTCAAACCATCGGCAAGCTGAAAACCAAAAGGGTATTTCAACAATCCAAGCATGGTTGTTCCTTGACCTGGATACATGACCCTTTCCACTTGTTGTCCTGATAAATCATAGGTGGCATCGCTGAACAAATACATGATGGCGTTGTTTATCAGAGCAATGTTGTCTGTTGCTGTGTATGCAGTTCCATCCGCTTTTTTGAGAACCCCTTCGACGAGGATGTAAGCATCAGACGGAACTGTTTGCACAGATTGACAATCAATCTCAAAAACGATCGATCCTGAAGAATTTAAATCGAGGTTTGTTGGGAGGTACTCGAAAAAATCAACTTTTTCAATTCCAGTGTCATACTCTGGCATTTCATCAACTCTTAATCTATCGGTGTTTATCATTTTTTAAAATGAGAAAAAAAAATTTATGTCATTTTTGATTCGTTAAAATAATCAAGCAATCAAAAGCCCGCTCCCCATTTTAACGAGATCTTGGATTCTAGCCGCATTCTTTTTCGTCATTTTCTTTTTCACTTGAATGGAAGAACCAAACATTTTTTTATGCAGCTCTTCCATTGGATTAATATACGGATCATCCTTTGCCGCTTCGTTTACAATCGTGGTGAGTAATTGGTTTGGATTCACTGTTCCTGTCTTGGCGTAAACTTTTTCAAGCGCTTTTTTTCCTTTGTCGATGGCAACGTCTTTAGCAGTGGATATAGCTGAAGAGGCTAATTCTTTTCCAGCTGATTTGGCGGCTGTGATTGCTTCTCTTCCAATTTCGCTTGCTGCTGCTTTTCTCAATAAATGAAGAGACGATCGTGAAGCATTTGTGGCTGCCATTCTCCTCAAAAAATTTTTAATCGCGTCCATGATTCCTCCACCTCCAACGACGTTCTTTTTAAAATATCTTCTGTTGTTCACAATGAGCATTTTTTTAAAATGAGAAAATATTTTTTTAGATCCGTTTTCACGACTCGATGTATTTTTGAATTGCTCTGTATTCTTCTTTGTTTATTTCCCCCTGTCTCAAAAGCTCGTCACAAATGGCAACGGCTTCGTTTCTCGATGCTATATTTCCAGCATGTCCTGCGGCAATGCTCAAGTTAAGCCTTTGCGTAAGCACATTTGGATCGCTCGGAAGAATGATCACTCCTCGACCTTTTCTTCCACTCGTTAGTGTGTAATTTTTTTTCCAAATTTCTGAAACAATTTCTCTCCACTTATGACCTCTCGAAGCTTTTGGTATGGTTGGTGTCCCTTTCTTCTCCATTGCATGCGTTTCAACGAGTATTTTTTCATAATTTTTCATGTCCTCGTCTGTTACCTTTTTTGTATCAGGTACAGATTTTGTGATCAATTCCCAAAAACCTGTCGTTCCCTCGTACTTTTCTCCGTCAATAATAACGTCGTTATTATCGATAAAAATTTCTTTGTCTCCAATAAACATTTTTCCGGGTTCTTTTGTGTGAATTCCAAACACTTTGTCTGCACTATTTTTAACTGTTGCGTAAGTGTATAAATATTTCATTGCAATATTTCCAACATTCATTTTTCCAAAACTTTTGTAAAAAGTTTTATCATCGCTTTTTGGACTTTCAAAAGACGGCTCGCTTTCTGGATAAGTCAAAGCAAGTGGAGTGTTTTCAACCTCTCTGTATGCGATGCTTTTTAGTTCGTTTTTTATATTTTCATTGCTCTCAATCAGAGGCTTAAAAAACTTGCTCAAATCAGTCTGATAATTTGCATCTGAAATGTTGGTGTTGAGACTCTCATTATAAAGCTTTTCTCTATTAGCTCTATATTCTCTCAAAATCTCATCTCGCTTTTCAGGATCTTGTATTCTAAAAAAAGACATTTTTAGAATACGGAGAAAAAAACTTAAAACAAAAACTCGATTGCGTTTACGATTTCTTAAATCCGCACGCGGATTCATGGAAAAATCTTTAATTTTTCTTAAACAAGTTGTTGAATGCTTTTATCGCGTCTTCTCTTCCTTTTTGGATCAACGACTCTTTAGTCAATTCGTCAATGACGCTTTTTGTCTTGGTTCGGATTTCTTCACTCATGGCTTTGAATTTTTGAAGCTCGCTGAGAATGAGTTCGTACTCGGAATCACTCACAAATCCATCCATAAGAGATTTTGAAATGTGGTCGCTAATCGTATTCAATTTTGACTCGGAAAGAACTTTCAATTTTTCGTGCTTTTCAGCCTTTAGCATCATTTTTTTGTTCTGACGATTTCCGAAAATGGATAAAGCTCCCAATACAACAGCAACCCCTTCACACGCAATCGAAACTGGAGTGGCAACAACGGTTGATAAAAGTGCAATACCTGTAACCCCTAAACCAATGCATACCGTTTGCAATCCGTCGTGGGTGAAACGAATTATTTTTGCCGCTCGATGGTATTTTTTACTCAAAGCCATTCGTTTCACTTTTTCATCCTCTATTTCTTTTTGGATCTCACTTATTTTTTGAAGTCGATATAAATGCCCTCCATCTGATGGTGCCGTTGGAAGAACTGGATAAATTTTTTCAGTGTTTTTGATTATCTCCATCTTTTTAACAAAGACACATTTTTTTTAATTCGAATCGATGTAGTTTATTTTACAAAGCTTTTCACCTTTTTTAACTATGACTTCCTGGTTGTTATAATTGTGTATGGTCATAACTATGTCATCCACAGACTCGGAAAAAATAGCATCGTTTTTTAAATAGTTCAATTGGTTGCTTATTTTATCCATCAAAGTGACGACAGCAATTCCTTTGTCTAATTGTAAACCTACAGACAACGATATCTGCTTGTGAGATACAGGAGGAAATTTAATGTCTTGTTGAGCAAAAATCTCGTGCTGTCTGTAGGTGTTGAAATAGGTGGGATAATCCAACTTTTTCTTTGTTACAATAATGTTTTTCATATTTTTTCGTTGACTCAGTTGGAAATTAAAATTGTAAATCTCTGCTGAGGCGCTGTTTTTAAGCAACTTGTGTGGGGCATGCATTTTTTAATATGAAAATAAAATGTTTTAAGTCGTTTTATTTTCAGTTTTTTGTGCTTTTTACATTTCCTCGTCAGAATCCATTTCTCCCAAATCCAAGTTTTCACACATCATGATACTATGAGGTAAAGATGCATTTTTTACGATGATGGCTTCGGACAGTTTAACTTGAATAGACACAATCGAAGGACCAATATACACCCCATCAATTCTAAGTGCTCCAATAGCATAACATCTTTGGTTGATAAAATCATGTCCAGAAGATATGACCAAATTTTTATTATTACGTTCACCTTTGACTCCATTTTTTATATCAAGAGCTGTTTTCTTTCTATGAAATGTAGAAGTAATGAATATTTCGTCTTCATTTTTAGATCCTTTAGTTATATACATTTTAGCATAAAACACTGGCGCTGCATCAGCATGGTCAGCTTTATATTTTAAAATACTCAATTCGTTAGAGTTAATTTGCTTTTTTCTTCCTCCTTTTTTAAGTTTGGATGACAATTTATCTACTTCACCTCTAATAAACAAAGTAATCTTTTCCATTGTGCTAATAAAATTTGCTTCTTCTTCAGTTTTACCCTTTTTAGCATCAAAGCAAACAAAGGACATGGAATATCCAGTCAATTTTTGTGTTACCGGATCTTTATTCTCACACACACCATACGAAAATAATGTAGGTGTTCGTAATACAAGAGGACCATCTCCAGTTGGATAAGAATACTTTACTGGCACTTTTTGATAGACTACTGGTTTTGTTGCTGCGTAAATTTCTCCAACTGATAATTTGCTCTCATCAAAATTTTCCATTGTAATAAAATTCATTTCTTTTCTATATACAAGATTTTTATTTAACTCAAAATAAAAATTTTTTCACTTCTTTATTATCCTAACCCTTCGAGCAGGATATAAAATTCTCATCTTATAAATCATTTTATGAGTTATATCACAGTATCTAGACAAGTTAATTATGTATGTTTTCAATTCCATATTTTCCATATCCCAATGAAATTTCAGTTCCAATTCAGACTCATCATCAACCAATTCAGTATGAAGATAATACATCTTTTCAATGATATCATCCATATTATCTAAATTCACTGCTTCATACATACTACAACGCAATTCATTCAACATCAATTGGTACCTAGACATGAACTTATTCAAGTCAATATGTTTCATGCTTTCATACATATCAGCTTCAAGCACATTTATTTTTATAATCATCTCATTCATTGTCGCATTCATTTCTTTTCTATATACAAGATTTTTATTTAACTCAAAATCAAAAATTTTTTTTTCTTGCCATACAAAACGACGCGACTATTTTTGCAAACTTAACAATTCTTCATTATTCACCCAAGAGTTGAAAGAGTCTGGATATCCAAACCATTTGACTAAAGATTTGTTCTTTTGCTTTCGAATGACTTTTTCAATTCTAAATATGTCTTGATTGGTCTTTTGCATTTCTTGTTCATAAAACGTACCTTTAATTTCTTCACCGTTAGCATCAGCGATTTTATACGTGGGTGGATTCGTATGCTGAACATTTAACACGGTAAAAACCTCTTCAGTCCATCTCGGTGTATACCCCTTTTCAAAATGAGACTTCTTTTTTACGATCCTCACTTTGTCACTCATTGAAAATTTTGGTCCTGCTCTTTCTGTTTGCGTCTTTCCATTCAGGTTCATCCAAACCCTATATTTATTCTTTTTATCGCTAGCTTCCACTGGAGTCATTTTGATAGAAGAGTGTTTGGCGTTGTTATAATTTTTCACCATTTCATCTAATACGTCAATGTATTTATTGGTGTTGTTGGCTGAAAAATATTTAAACATTCTCTCTTTCATCGTTCTATTCCATCGCTCGACAACAGAACTTTTTTCCTCGTTTTCAGTGGAGTATAATTGCACACCTAGAGCTTGTACATGCTTGTTATAAAACTCTTTACCTTTATCCACCCACATCTTTGTACACCTTCTCTCCTCAAATATTTTTCTTAGAGCGTTAGCTACATCAACTCCAGTTTTACTCTTTAACGGAACAATCCATCCATACTTTGAAAACACGTCGATCACCATGAGCAAATATTTTACCCCGTTGTTGAATTTTGAAAACGATTGCATGTCAACCAAATCTGCAGCCCATATTTCATCCATGTCGTTCACAAACACTTTTCTTCTTTTAAAATGATGAATGACTGGTTTATGAAGCTCGTTTGCAAGTTGATCCGTCCATTTCAGGTTCTCCGGTGGTTTTTTTTAGATCCTTCGGATACACCTAATCCGAATTTAGCTTTGGCTTTGATGATGGGTGTGATCAGTTTTCTTTCGTTTATCTCTTTTTGAGTAGGGTTTGGAATGGAGTTCATTTCTTCAAGCATCATTTGATCTGCCAAATTTCTGCTTTGAACGTCGTTTAAATATTTATAAGCTAAATCATGATGGTATGCTGCATTGTCCACTCGATCTACCGGTTTGCTCCACTCTTGATACATGTCTGTGGATGTGAGTCTTTTGTCCAAGTTTGTGCCAGGTCCTGCAAAATTCATTCCTGGAATGTGCATTTCTCCTGGAAATTTTGCCCATGGAAGCTTTATTTTTTTTGAAAAATTGTTGATCGATTCCACCAAGTCTCCTCCTTTTGCCGTATGCGAAGATGATCCTTTGAACGCATGCGAAGAAATAAACTTACATTTGGTCGTTCCGCAAACGTTGCAAGCCCCTTTGACTATATGCTTGTTGTTTTTTGTGATTTCGTTTCTCAAATGATTCGTTTCTGTTTTCCTTTTGCATTTAACACAGTACATTTTATTTTAAAAAAATATTTTTAAACTAAAAATGGAAGTGTCTGATTTGTCATGGAATATTGGAAAAATCAAAAGAAACAACAACAAGCTTTTACCGAGAAGCATTCGAGGAATCATCGTTGGAAAATCCGGATGTGGAAAAACAACGTTGCTTCTCAATTTATTGCTCAGACCTGGATGGTTGGATTATAACCATTTGCAAGTTTTTGGAAAATCTCTTTTCCAACCCGAGTACAAAATACTAAAAAGTTCGTTCGAAAAAAAATTACCAAAAAAAATAATTCTCGACTTGTTCAAGGTACAAACCGAAATTGAAAAATTGAAACTAGATCCTGAATGTGTTATCAACGATCTTTCAAAAAATTTTTCCGAAACCGAGGGTATGGAGTGTGAATTTTTTGAAACGGCTGACGATGTGCCTAATCCTGAAGATCTTGATTCATCCAAAAACAATTTAATGATCTTTGACGATTTGCAACTAACCAAACAAAACAAGTGTGAAAAATATTACATCCGAGGAAGACACTCTAACGTCGACTGCTTTTACCTCGCTCAAAATTATTTCATGCTCCCAAGACAAACGATTAGAGAAAACACCAATTTTATCTGTCTCTTTCCTCAAGACTTAAAAAACATTAACCACATTTATCAAGATCACGTTTCGAGTGATATGGGAAAAAAAGAGTTTGAAAAGTTTTGTAGGCATTGTTGGTCTGAACCTCACGGATTTGCGGTGATTGATTTGTCGTCAAAAAAGGACAATGGAAAATATCGAAGCGGATTTGACACTTTTTATTTTCCAAAAGACGCCTGAATTCAAAGAATCTAAAAAAATTCGAAGAATTTCCTAGATCCGCAAACGGATTTAAAATTTCACTTGTGAAATTCCATGAATCCGAAGGATTTAAAAAAAATGTTACATAATAAAAAAATGTCAGGCATAACCATCGACGTGGACGGAAATTCCAACGTAATCATAACAGAATTTTTAGACAAAATCGTTTTTGAAAAAGGAAAAACTTATGAAATGGCTTTTCTTGGGCTTGAGACGTACAACAGCTTTCCAAACATCATCAGCAAAAACAATTCTTTCCGGTATAGCATGAACAACGGAATCCATTGGGAAAACGTCGTCATTCCAGACGGGAGCTACGACATCAAAGACATCAACAATTATTTACAAAAGACCGTCTCAAACACAATAAAAAATTATGCGTCTCAAAGCGCCAGCTACGTCACAGCAAATAAAATCAGCTACTCTCCCGATAACATAAAAATCGGATCCAATTTAAACACTTTAAAATCAACCATCACACTTGGAATGAATTATTTGATGGATTTGAACGTGGAAAACAGCATCGCATCAGTTTTAGGATTTACAAAAAGACAATTGGATCCTAATTCCGAATATGAGTCTGACGATATTGTTAGAATTTCAAGCATCAACACGATCAGAATCCTCAACAACGTCATCGGGTCGGCTTACGTCAACGGCTCCCAACTCAATTGCATCTACTCTTTTTATCCAGCTGTTGGTCCTGGTTTTAAAATCATCGAAAGACCAACTCATTTGACTTACCTCCCTGTCAAAGTCCCAGAAATTTCCACAATGATCACTCGCGTTGTCGATCAAAATGGAAATTTGGTTGATTTTCGTGGAGAGGACATTACGATCCGTTATCACATTCGAGAAGTGAAATAAATATTTTTTCCCACATTTAAAAATGAGCAAATATGTTAGTGTTAAATTAAATGTGTCTCAGGGACAGATTGAAAAAATAAAAAAATCAATGATAGCAGGTAAACCTGTGAGCATCCGTATTTCAAAAGATGATTTTAACGGAAACGACGTTTTACTTGTAACACAAAATCAACATCGAAAACTTTTGGACGCCCTCCATCGAGGAGTTGGAGTCACCATTAAAATGAGCAAAACCCAATTGGAACATAACGCAAATGTGAAAGGAGGATTTATTGGAGCTCTTCTACCTTTATTGGGTATGTTGGGTAGTACACTTGCAACAAGAGTAGTTCCAGCTCTTGCCACCGGATTGTTAGCAGGTGTAGGATCTTCTGCAGGTTCTGCTATGGTTGATAAAATTGCAGGAAGAGGTATCGTTTATTTGAAAAAGAATGGAAATGGAATGAAAATGGGAATGCACAGAGGAAACGGATTATTTTTAACACCCTGGCCTAAAGGGGGATCATTCAAAGACGGAGTTTACGTTAAAAGCGGAAGAGGATATGAATCTATCGGAGCTGGTTTGCTTCTCGGACCAAACTCTCCATTCTCAAGCATCCCTTTTTTAAATTTAATTTTGTAAATTATACAGTGAAAAAAACTTTTTTAAAATGACTTAAATAAATTTTTTCTTGTTATAAAAATGAGTATTACAGAACAAGAAGAATTTGAGGAATTCCTTTACAGCGAACTACAGGAAATAAACACTTTTGATCCAGAATTACACAGAATGGCCATACAATTCCACGATGATAATCACAAAAAAAGAATTGATGAAAATTATATTAATAAAATTAAAAAATTAAATACCTTACCCATTCATACCAATACTAAACTCTTACTACGACATGGATTTGAAGAACAACGACAAAAACAACATGCACAAAGAATTAGAGAAACGCGAAGAGAAAAATATAAACATCTTTTTCCATACTTGAACTACTACAAAGAATAAATTAAGTCATTCACAACCTTTTTTTCATAATGACATCTCATTATGAAAATGCACAAAAATGGAAATACGCAAAAAATCCTGCGCAAAGAAAAAAAAATCTGCGCAAAGAAAAAAAAATCTGCGCAAAAATACCAATGAGCCTGCGCAAAAATGCCAATGAGCCAGCGCAAAAATGCCAATGAGCCTGCGCAAAAATGCCAATGAGCCAGAACCCGCTTTTTATAGTAGTTCCGTGACTGTGTACCACTGGGTTTCTGACGCCCTTACGGGAAAATCAAGGTTGAGATCAAAAGCGACGGGGGAAATGCTGATTCGAAGAAGACTGAGCGTGTTGCAACAACTAATTGAAGAATACGATGTTAGCGTCGAGGTGAAACTCATTCCTTCTAAAGATAATTTGGCCGACGCATTAACTAGAGTTCGCAGCAGATGGCTCAACAAACTGACTGTGCCAGAGTGTCGGAATAGTTGCATGGGAGTCGCAGCTACGAAGGCTGAAGCTATTTCCAATATACACAAAAGAACTGGACATTTTGGAGTGAATCGAACGTTAAACTTTGTTCGTAAAACAATTCCGACTGCTACTGAAAACGATGTTCGAAGTGTGATAAAAAATTGCGAACCATGTCAGTCAATAGATCCAGCGCCAATACGGTGGGAAAAAGGAAAATTGGATGTTAAAGGAAACTGGGAGAGATTGGCCATGGATATCACGCATTATGGCACTGACAAGTTTTTGAGTCTAATTGATTGTGGACCTTCAAAATACGCGTTGTGGCGACAATTATCGAGCTCATACGGAAGTGTTGCCATAGTCCGAATACTCCGTCTTGTTTTTTGTGAACGTGGAGCACCGTCTGAGATATTAACTGACAATGAGCCAACATTTAAGACTAAAGAGATAAGGAGTTTCCTTGATAGTTGGGGAGTGCAAATTAGATATAGAGCCGCTTATTATCCTGAAGGAAATGGAATTGTGGAAAGAAACCACCGTACGATCAAGAGAATAGCAGAACGATCAAAAATGTCGATACCGGAAGCACTATATTGGTACAATGTCTCAGCCGACAAAAATGGTGCAAGCCCGATGGGCAAAATATACAGCTACCCCATTGGTGTGAAAGGATTGAAAAAAGAGAATCTTCCTGCACGAAATGTCCTGAACGAGAGATTTCGAATTGGCGATAAAGTCTGGCTGAAACCACCAAATGCGAGGTGCCATACAAAGTGGCAACCAGCTACGGTAACTCGGAATGCGTTAAACCAAACCGTAGAAGTGAACGGCATTCCGCGTCATGTGAAACATGTTAGACCTCGAACTGATACTCAGCCCTACATTATCCCTGATGAGGAAGTAGAGATGAATGTTGAAACTGATCAAGTGGACGCTGAAAACCAAGGAGATCCAATTAAAGATGTATTAGAGACGAACGAGGAAAATATCGACGCTGAAGATAGACCCCAAGAAATCGACATGCTTTTGCGACGGAGTGGTCGGGAACGGCGCATGCCTTCGAAATACCTTGATTACTATTTGGATGATCCGTAAGGATCAAGGAGGAGTGTAATTTCGGAAAGTTCTAGAACATTTGATGACGTTAGGGATTTAATAGCTTTAATAGATTTACCAATAAGAATTGTAAATATGTGTTTGTGGTGATTTATGACGGTTTGTGGAAGGATATTTTGGGAAAAGCATGGGGTATATATAAAGGAGAAAATTTGTAAAAAGGGAGAGTTAGTTAGAAGAGAAAATTATTGCTATTTAGTGACTTGTTGATTGCGAGAAAAAACTACATCTCAACATTCATTTTTACTTTTATTTCGCAAGTCAGATATAACTCTTGCCCTTATTACAAATGGCGGATTAAATTTGTAAACAAAAAAAGTGGCTTCACTTTTCGTCTATTAAAATCCACTGATCTCTATAATAACTGGATAGCGCAACTCCGAGCAAAACTTCAATTTTTTTGACTCCAAAATTGCCATATTTGTTCTGGGGCTTTTCAATATGGCGATTTTGGCGTCAATTTTGATATTAGAGATGCGCTATCCAGTTTTTATAGAGATCAGTGATAAAATCCCGCAAGTTAGGCATCAAGTATATATAATATATCGTTAGCCACAATTGGACCCACTGCTCTAAAACATAACTAAAGTTTACGACAATTTTTTTTGAAGCAAGTTTTGGACTCTCAAGATTGCGACGCACAGTGGAAAATAAAGGTGTGTTTCGGACCAAAAATCGATAACTTTTTTGTTACTAAAAATAGAGATTTGAAATTTTGCACAAATGTAAAAAGTATATGACGCTTCTTGTGAAATACTCTTTATAAGAATTTTTTGTAATACAATATTAAAAATAAATAAATAAAAATCAAAAACTTCAAAATTGGCAGTTAGTTAATTTACACTTTAACACAATGCTTTACAAATATATGAAAATACCTTAAAATTATTAAAAACTACGAAAAATACATAAAGTGCTTACCTACTAATTATAGAAATATTTAAGACAGTTTCTTTATAACAATTTTTAATTAGTTGTTTTTATGAAATAATGTATAGTTATATTAAGGTGGTACCAGGGTAAAGGTAACTTTTTAACAAGAAATTGAAAACTATTAATAGACTTTAGCTCTTTTCTATTAATGAACAAAAAAAATATATAAAACAGTAGCCAAATAAAAAAATTTTAGTGATAACGTCATTAATTATGCGCATAATTAGTGTTATTTTACCCCCAAACCTTCTTATTCTTTCATCTAATATAACTAACTCAAAAAGAGTCAAAACTGCTTGAAAATTTGAACATGAATTCTTTAATGTATTTAGAATGTTGTCTATGAAACAGAATTTTTTTAAACATTTTTAATTTTACCAGGTTGACATTCGAACTTTAAGATATAAAATTAAGGGAAGTTTGGGACAAAAGCATGATAAAAATGAGTTTTAAATAAAAAATAACAAAAATTTGCTTCATAGACAACATTCGTAATATGTTCATCTTTAAATCTGCAAAATTTCAGCCCATTATCTATTTTCTATGAAAAGTTATTTTTTCTGAAAAATTGAGATTTAGCGAGATAAAAAGCGTTTCTAAGGTCGTTGTTATGAAGCAAAAACCAAACTGCTCTTTAAAAAAAGGCCAAATTTGATTAAAGTTAAGAAGATTTTTGACTTTTTGCAAAACGCATATTGAAATAGGTAGATTTAAGAATTCAAAACATTAATTTTGGTATTTTTCAAAATTTTATCAAAAATAGCCGTTTTTTACCCTGGTACCACCTTAAAGGTACTATATCATAACTACATAGGGACTTTCAGTTCCTGAAATCAGTTCGTTGACTTTCAAAAGCTGCAGAGTATCTTCATCAAGTTCTTGCACATTTCACGCAAAGAGTTTATTTGGCTCTTTACTTCATCTACAATGGCTTTAGTTTTCTTGGAAGTCTCTTTGCAAAATTCAATGCATATAGGTCGACAAAAACGAACATACGAAGGTGCCGGATTTTGCCAAACAACTGCGCCAGTTACTTTATCAATTAGTTTGATAGGCACCAAAGAACTAGTAAACAAATTTGCATAAGAAATAAGTTCAGATTCCTCTGGAAGTTTCTGCTTGTATTGGCTTTGGCCAGAGGAACCATCACAGCCCCATTTACTATATGAAAGTAAATGCTTGAATTCAATACTGTACAGAGAATCTATGGTCAAAATTCTAGCTACAGTGTGATCCAATAAATCTTGCAGTTCCAGAATATTCGCATGTGTGTTCGTAATTTCTATTGCAGAAGATGGTGGATAGCAGGTCTGTTTAATTTCTTGAATTTTACAATATGGTGGGAATATGGAACAGTTTCGTTCATTTGTCACCTTCCTCATATACAAATATTGTGCTTTTGTTAAATCTAAATCAATAAACATGCTGAGTGCTTCTTCATCAGTTAGCATATTTTTCTGGCTTGCGTTTTCCATAAAACTCGATGTTAATTTTTTTTTGTCTTTATCAGCAATCCTTAATGGTTCCACAAGTTTTGCTTCTGCTTCTTCTCCTATTGAATGCAACGCCTGAAGATATGTATTAAAGATATGCTCCATCGTTTATTAAAAGACGGAATAATGTGCCTTTAAATACCACTAATGATGAAACACAAGTTGTCCTCAGAAAGTTGATAATTTTCTTTTAAAATTGTTGACAGTGCCTCAACTGTCATTCCTCCATCAATATAGGAAAGCAATAATTTACATTTCAAACACTTAAAAGTTGTCATTTTAACAAGTCACAAAAGTAACTTAAGTAATATTCAATAGTCAAACGAGTCGGTTTAATTTCCACTGTGAGTTTCTTATACTGATATGTTTCAACTCTTTATATATTGGCAGTGTACATTCACCACAAAATGAGTGCAAAAATAAAAGAATGCCATGGTATCAATAAAAAATTGATAATAAATTAAAAAACATATACCAAGCTATTGTTATAAATGAACAAAATTTGAAACCACGATAAAAAGCGGTTTTCTGTTTTTTTACTTTTATCACTCTTTTCTCGATAATTTCGGAAACAGCACGTTTCTGCAACTCATTCTTATACATGTTTTTAATAAACACCTAGGCTAGAATACTACATTAAATGTAAAGCGTGGGGAAGCGTGGGTAACTACCAAAAGTCTCAGTGAACTTGAAGAATATTTTTTTTTTCATTTATCTTATTGTTCAAATAATTACTCCTAAACTGAACCATATAAGTAAAAATGTATAATTTTCTTAAAATCTCCATAACATGAGCTTTTCAAAAATGTATAATACTTTATACTTATTCCTAGAAAGTTTTATAGAAAATTCACTTTTAAAGTGATGAAGCGAACAGGTTTGAAATGAACATCCGCAAAAGTAATAAACAATAGGGCTTCAAATCTTTTATTTTTGCATAAAATTATGTGAAATTCCTGCATTATAGTAATGATTGACTATTAAACTATTAAATAAAATTGAAATATAATGATAGTAGCGACATTAGTAAAAAACATTTATGATATGCTGTTGCTCTACAATTTTCCACTGTGCGACGGAATCAACGAACGCTTATGTGAAAATTATAAAACTGATTATAAAGAAGTTTTAAATCTTGAGTTCAAACATTGGTAAATATATAAGTTTCAAATAAAAAAAAATATTTTTTTTGTTTAGCATAACATTTTTTTCGCAAAAATATTTTCATAAATTTTTTTTGGTTAACAAAAACATATTCTTACAATAATTTGTTGCATGTTACCTTTTCTGTTTTTCGTTTTTTATAATAAATATGATAAAATAAGGTAAAAGTTCTCAGTAATACTAAGTATAATTTTTATTTTAGTTTGTTTAAATTTATTCTGCTAAATAGCAGTGAAGAAAAAGTCAAAGTTTTAAACTTAGGCCAAAGAAATCTAGTTATTATATAGGTCTAAAATGATAATTGCTAACCAACTTACAACTGTTGGAAGCTGCCAACATCGTAATTTATTATATGCTTGTGCAGAAATCTTAAATTTCAAATAATAGTAAGTATAACAGTATATAATATTAATAAAAAAGTGAAACAAATTATATTAATAAAAAAGTGAAACAAATTATATTAATAAAAAAGTGAAACAAATATTTAAATATTTGATTTAAATATTTGTTTCAAAAATTTATAATATAATACATTATGAAAAAATTTAAGGTCTTCTTACATGTATTTATATCTTAAACTAGAAGGGATTATTCTTAAACTTTAAGGGATAATTATTAACATTTAAAGATATAAACTTATTTGTATCATACATTTTTTGATAACATGCATAATGTATATTTTATTCTTAATATTATGTTTAGTAACAAGTAATCTGCTGTATTCAACTGTAAAGGATAATGTATATTCACAGGAGCATTAAGAAAAAATGGTCCAACCAAAGATACATCCGAAAGTGACATCCAAAAAGCCGTTGTTCACCATTTGGCAGGAGCTACTGATCATAACGGTGGCAGAAAACAAAGAGCCGTAAGAAATTCTGTTGAGATAAATAGCTTTAAACATTGTTAAATACCAATCATTGGTAGTATGGTTGCTATAATTGCAACCAGGCATAAGTTATGTACACAGATTAATTTTACATTTTAGTTCTAAATGTTTGTTAAAGGGATTTTGATGATGACACAATTTGATAAATTGTGTCATCATCAAAATCCCTTTTTTGATAAATTGTGTCATCATCAAAATCCCTGAAAAAAAAAATGTAAAATAGGTAGCCCCTTATAAAACATTTCTGAAGAAATTTAAATGTATATAAATCACATCTTTTTGATGTTTTTATATAATAATTTATATTATATATTATAATTGTGTTATAATTTATATCATATATATTATATTAATAATTTACTTTACATATAATATAATAATTAAGTCAAAAATAGTTTGTTTTTGTTAACGAATTCTTCTTTATAAGATTTATAAATAGAATTTGTTTGTTGAATTTGGTTTTATTTTGATGAAGCAATTTATATTCATTTTGTTTTAAATTTACAAATTGAAAAGAGTGATTTAACTTAATGGTATTTTCTCTATTCCATTAATAAGGAACATTTAAATGGGAGGTTTTAATAATTTAATTAACATAAATTAATAATCTAAAACTTTGTTTTCACATTTGAGTGATATGTACATGCAATATGTAAAACTGATGAAGAGGAACGTTATAATAATAGCGATTTACTGTTTTTGGCCCGTCACCGGCTCCTGGTGAATCTATGGGCTTGCATATGATCTTTTAGCATTTGCCAGTGGTGGCTCGTTGAAACGCCAGAGCCTGCAATGGCTAGCCAGCCCTGGTTCATAATTAAGCTAATGTACATGGCGACACTGCGCCAGGTCTAGCAAGCCCATTGATACATTATATTTACTAGATGTCTAACTTCGATCCGAAAAGTGAAGCCGTGGAAGCCATTTCTAATTCGGGCAAAAACATGCATTTTTAACTTTTATTTCGCACGTCGGATATAGCTTTTGCCCTTACTACAAATGGCGGATCAATTTGTAAACAAAAAAAGCGGCTTCACTTTTCGTCTAATAAAATTCCGCAAGTTAGACATCTAGTATATCGTCAGCTCGGAATACAAGTGTCGTATACGACACTGTGTTTAAATTGAGAATTTTGCATTCAAAGTTTAAAGTACAAAATCTCTTTATGTAAATTTAATTACAAGTTGAAATTTAACAAAGTTGACTAAAATCAATATAAGTTTTTGTTTAAATTGTCAAAAAAACAAACAAAAAAAAACTTCCCCTGTAACTTTGAGCACGATTTTTCAAATACGACAAATGTTTTTCAAAATCAGAACATTTTGTCGGAACACAATTGTCATAGATGCAATTAATTTGATAGTAGGTGAATTAAGGTTAAATTTACTTATGTTGTAACTAACAATGACTTATAGCATTAATATAATTTTAGTGTCTCTCGCTTTTTTTTTCTTTAATTCATTCCTGGTAACCAATTTATCGGCATTATATTCAGAAATATAGAGTTTTCAATCTTCAAGCTTCTTATATAAAAATTAATAAGCTTCTTATACAAATATACTTATTGATAAATTGAGTATGATGTAAGGTTTCACTTACTCAATTTATAAATAACTAAATATTCACAATTTTTTCTTTTTTTACATTAAGCAATTTTTATTAACATTATTTATTTTTGAATAGTTAAAAATAAAATAACTAATTTATCACACATATCGTTTAATTTGTCTGTGAAAAATGATATAAATAAGTTAAACCTTAAATATAAAAAACAACCATTTTTCATTATTGTACCTTTTTTTTATAATAAAGAAATAAATATATAGAATGTTTATTAAAACATTTTACAAAGTGATATATTTAAATGTTCAGGCTTTGTGACTTAAAAAGAGTATTATAAAATTCAAGATCATCGCTAACAAATTATTTTACCAATGACTCAAGGTCATTAATTTTTTTATCTGAGAGCAAAAAACGTGTTGAATCATTTTTTAATGGAGGAAATTCTTTCAAAACTTTGACTTTCTGCTTATTTTTTCTCTGAGGGGTACCTTTTACCAATTGTATTTATTAAGCAATGCATAAATACAGTTGATGTAAAAATAAATAAAAGGTAATAATAATGAAAGAAATTTCAAGAGCTTATTTAGAATGTAAAAATAATGATCTCTTTAAAATTATTTGAACACAAGACGTATATTGTAATGAAATCTTTGTACACAAGTATTTTATATTTGCTTTTCATTGCTAGGAGAAATTATAGTAGAAGAAAAAGATGAATAAGTAGGACCTTCCATTACATATCCAGGAGTTTCTTCCTCCATTTGCTGGTTTAGCTCCAATACTATTGGTATCGGATTATCAGCATCAGAAGCCATAAAATACTCCAAATTTGATATGAAATATTCCATATTTGTTACTTATCTTTACAAACAAACAATATATTTATAAATACTGTTTAGTTCTTTTAATTACGAGTAATAATTTTTATTTACTGAACGTTTAGATTCGATTCAAAGAAAAAAAAAACAATTCAATATTAAAAAACAAATGTGATGTATTACTTTTTATTTACAAAAACCACATGTTAAAAGTAAACAAATGAACGGAATATATTCCGTTCGAGGTACATTTGTTGTACTCCGCTCGAGGTACATTTGTTGTACTTAGCGTAGACCAATAGTAGCGTTCTATTTGCTCACGTGACTTTAGATTTAACTACGTATATATACGTAGTTAAATCTAAAGTCACGTGAGCAAATAGAACGCTACTATTGGTCTACGCTAAGTACAACAAATGTACCGCGAGCTACGTATATATACGTAGTTAAACGTAGTTAACGCTACGTATATATACGTAGTTAAATCTAAAGTCACGTGAGCAAATAGAACGCTACTATTGGTCTACGCTAAGTACAACAAATGTACCTCGAACGTCTCGTATAAAAAGTTCATTTACGACAAATGATCTACTGAACTATATGGAAAAAAATTTAATTGAGCTATCGGATAATTTTTTGTAAAATAAGTCCACAAAAAATAGATAGTTCGCATATGTAAGTCATTTTTTTCAAAAATGTCGAATACGACACTTGTATTCCGAGCTGACGATATATAGACGATAATTCGTCTGGCTTTTTTTTTCCGTGAACTTTGGGAAGTCAGACGAGAAAACTTTAGTTTTTGCGCTAATGCAATTTATCTTCTACCGGAACAAATATGTTCCTGCGGCTTTTCTTTGATCTTAATGAAATGTTGTAAATTTTCGGGGGGTTATTTAATGGTTGCGCCAAAATTTAGTTAATTAAAATATCATTGCTATTCAGAAGCATTATGACAAACAAAAAGGATAAATTAAAGTATGCTTTTAAAAAAGTTTGTGATTTATTTTTTATTAAATCTTTGAAGGATTACCAAAAAGAAGCTTTAACAGCTCTCAGCAAAGGCATATTAACCCCGTCCTTAAACCTAAGAAACGTAATTATATTTCGCCATTACTCATTTTTTTAAATAACCAAAGTTTTCTCGTCTGACTTCCCAAAGTTCACGGGAAAAAAAAGTCAGACGAATTATCGTCTAGTATATATAATATATCATTGGGCAAGCCAGTCTCGACCCTGTTCCGCAACCGGAACCGGACCGCTGTCGGGCCATATATACGTTGCTACTTGGGTAGTTAACTCAAGATGGCGAATATTAGCAATTTTTTGTATACTTTTATATTTTCAACTTCAGATTAGAGGACTTTCCATTAATTTTGAGATCTATGTTTTTATACGATTCTTAAGGCGGTACACCCGCATTAAGGTGGTTCCTACGTAATCAAAAAAAGTTACTTTTTATTCATTAAGCATTAATTTTCTCAAAACTAGGTACAGAATGTGTAAAAAAAAAAAATTTTCGAACACCAATAATATATTGATGATCACATAGAGGCTTATAATAGTCAAAATAACCCCTAAAAATTGAGTTTACTAGAAACACAATTACTCATGAGTAAAAGCTCATTTTACTTTCAAACTTGGTATACTTGTTCGTGCTACCTGTATCTAGTGCGTGAGTTTTTTTTATTAAAAAATCATGTTTCTACTAAAAGTTATGCTTCAAAACAACTGTATTTTTAAAAAATGTGCTACTAGACCTCTGATCTTAGTTCCCTAACCACAACTTACAAGTAATAAACTTATTTGAAAAAAACTCAGGCACTAGCAGTACACTGGATGAATAAGTCCTGAAAAATTCAAGTAGCTATCACTATTAATTCAAAAGTTATGATGTTTTTTGTGAGACAATTTTGTTGAAAAACGATGCGGTAGAAAATCAAAAAACAAGAAAAAAATTTGTTTTTAAAACTAAAATCCTCCTTTTAAATAAGTTTCTCCTCCCTCTTTATGTAAATATTTATCCAATAAACCCTTCTTGATGGCTTTTAGTTTTTTTCTTTTTGATTTTGTCTTCTCTGATGTTTTAATAAGTAAATTTTGGATGCTGCGTCGGTTCATTTTTTCAGATATAATATTAAAACAGACACTGGTCTGTATTCCAAGTTTTTCATACACTTTAACAAATCCAAATTGACCTTCATTGAATTGAAGAATAGCACTATATACACCTAACTGTAGAATTGACCTTTCTATAAAGACTTGCTTAGGACATATCATCCAAATAATATTATTCAGGGACTCGTTAGCATTTTGAGTTTCCCCGTGGATGCACTTGTGAAGAAGATCATCATTTGAAAGATCTTGGAAAATCTTGGAACATCCACTCTGGTAAATTAATCTTCTCTTTGTGTTTTTTAAGTTTATTTTTCTTATAACTACACCACGATTCTTCTCCTGGTGGACAAAACATGTGGCGCTTATCTAAGTTAGAAAAGTTGGTACAATGATGAATGATAGCACCTATCCACTTTTTGATTGTGTAGACTTTTTCATCGTTAGTGCAACTTAATTTTAGAGTTCTTCGAATGACAATACCATAATAATTTGTTATTGAATTGATGGAGCTGCTTGTCAATTTTCCTTTTCCACCAAATGGTGTAGAGGTATTTTTATATTCTTGTACTAGTGCCCTAAGTCGAAAACCTATTCGTTTATTTACATGTCCAATACATTCAAGTTTAACAGGTCTAATACCAAACTACGCCTCGTAGGGTTTAGAGTTAACAACTTCTTTGTAAGACGCTGTGTCTCCATCTCCAAGATACTCATTATAAACTAGTTTCTTTCAACTTACAGATTGCTGAAATATATCAATAGCACCTGAGGATTCCATTACTCCTGATGACTTTCGATGGTTAATTTTACAATTATGTGCCACTTTCCAATTTGTGTATTCTGTTGTCCCTTTTTTTCCACCCCATATTAAACATTGTCTACAATGTTTTGATAAAACAATAACATCCAAACACTTTCCTTTGCTTACTGCTGTCACTACACCGTTCAATGAGGAGTGTCCTCTTTTTTGCCAAGTTCCATCAATCGATACACGGCAAGAATGTATACCTGGGACAATTTCTTCCATTTTTGCTTCATTTGCAGCATTTTGCATACTTTCTATTGCAGAATTTTCGTATGCAGAAAATAACTTATTATTAATATTTCTCAAGGCAGTATTAGATATTGAGTGCATATTCATACACCGTGTAAATGTTTTAATCGATTCGTGCCCTTTACCAATTTCTCGAAATACCATAACCAATCGAACATTAATTTCACTCGGTTTACAACCATACATTTTTTCAGAAGCACTAAAAGGTGAAGTATACTTGTGACTTATTTTTACATTTTCTACAAAAATAAACAATTTTATGAGAAAATTCCTTTCTATCATCCAAATTATCAGTTATTGTGACATTGGCTTCCCCACATTCTTGACACTTGTTCCCTACTGCTATCATTTCCATAAGTATTTTAAAGTTTATAAATAAAAAATAATCATACCACATTTATTATTTACAATATGTACAGATTTTTTACAACCGCGACCACCAACACCCTTTCTTGATGACTTTCTTTTGTTATTTCGAAGGTTTGCCATATTAAATCTTAATTATTTTACTAGAATCTAACTAAAATATTAAATAATTTCAACAAATGCATTAGAAAACAGTAAAAAGTAAAAAGATTATTATAAAAAAGCTTGCTTGCTGTTTGCACTTTGCAACAGCATAACCTATAATTATTAAATATTTAACAACTTTGACGTATAAGGCAAAATTAGAATAGCAAAAGAGATGTACTACTTAAAACTTAAAAAATAAAACGGTTGCTATGGCCGTTGCTAGGCACTAAAACTATACCTACCTGTATAAAATTAAAAATATTCTAAAAAGCATAAACAAACTTAAAAAAGGTATATACCACGAGAAAGAGCAATAAATTCTACATTAGAATATCTAATTTGCCAAAAAATCAATTTTTGAGAAAATTTCGACTTTTGATTATGTAGGAACCACCTTAAATCTAACTTTTAGTCTATATTGGTTCAAAGCTTGTTATCAATTTTTTATATATGGAAATTCTATAAAACTTTAACTTTTTAAAAGAAAAATGAAACTTACATCTTTTGATGCTGAATCAACGTAATTTGTCTAAAATCTTACCTTTACTAAAAAAAAAGGATATCTGGATTAAAATTTGCATTAAATGCACCATATTTTACTATATGGTAGAAAAAGAGTTGCTCCAGGACACAAACTAAAATATTTTTCAAATTTTGGATAAATCCAAAATCGCAGCATTAAACATACAGATATTGATTTATTGCCTCTGTTGGTCTGACAAACTACATTCAAACTAACTTATTTATTCTTTAAATTTTATATTTCTAGTTCCAGCCCTCATAAATATATGAATAACATACTGTGAAAATTTAAAGACAAAAGCTTTAATAAAACTGAAGATATTTACGTTTTCGTAAGTAAAACATTAAAATTTGAAAGTCTTAAAAATCACAACAAATAATAGTAGGAGAGAATTAGCGAAAAGTAGGGTCGAACCCGGACAAAAATGGTATAAAGCTAAAATTTTGCAGAGAGAAAGTAGACAGTGTCTGGATGAGCCTAAAAAAAAGCCCCGTTGATTGCGCTACGGGAACATCCCTTTTGGGGCAATTTGGGGTACAAAAAAGGGGCAATTTTGACAGCACCAAAATATCATAAACTTTATATCGTTGGATCGAAAATTTTATGCTGATTAATATTTATATAAGAACTATTACTTGAAAAAAATTATTTTTTAAGTTATTTACGTTTGAAAAGTGTAAAACCGTTAAAATGTTATATTTTTTGTTTTCAAAACATGATAATATAACTTTTGTCTGTGCGCAATTTAAAATGGGAAAAAATTAGAAAATAATATATTCTTTTAAAATAACTTTAAGATTTGAATGCAAATTTCTTTAAAATTAGATGTCCGATATCTTACTTTTCTCAAAACAAATTATCAAGTAAATTTCTCTCGTTTTCAATTTCATCACTTGAATCTTCTTCAATTTCAAAATCCTAAAAATGCAAAATATTTGTTTTCCAAAAAAAACAAAAATATTTAAAGAAGATTATGTTGATATTTAAAAAATAAAATTTATCGTTTTATTACTGCAGTCTTGCCAATGACAGCCACCATACAGACATGCATTTAAATACGTTTTTCCTGCAAGAACACATATTAGTTCCGCACATATTTCTTGACGAAGTTTTACAATCGCAGCGAATCACTTTTAATATATTGGGTGGTGCCACACCTTTGTCTGTTGGTATTGGAAGAAGGCAACCATTATCTAACTTCCATGCCCAGTAATCCGAAATAATTTCAGATACTGATTGTATATTATTGGATTTTTGCAGTAATTTTAAAAAACTTGGTTTTCCTTTTCCCAGTATTGAAGATGTCGAGTCACATCCTGACCATGCGTGAACAAATTACAGATGTTCTTTTAAATCCATTACTCGAGATTGAGCGCCTTTAATACTCTAGAGTTTTTTCTTTCTTTCTTGATAAAAAAAAATCTCATTTAATTCATCTTTCCAACGATACATTAGCATAACTGCTATATCAGTACCATCAGCAACAACAATGCATGATGAAATTTCCTTTGCAACTTCCAACGATTTAGAGACAATTTTCGTGTCAGCATCCCCTTTGCAAATATATACTTCATATCCATCTCGTTTAAGGTAATCTGACAAAAGTAATATTAATTGTGCCTTGTTGTGTGAATTCGATAGAAAAAATCCTTCTGAGTACGGAACCTGATTATTTTCTCTTATAAGAAGATTTTGGGAAGAATCTTTGCATTTTCTTCTGATGTGTTCATTAGATTTAATTGAAGATTTCTTATCATAACCATCAAATATAATATAAGTGGTGGCATAATTTTGTCTTATATAGCTGATGTAGGTCTCAACAATTTCTACAAACCTCATACCTTTGTTCCAAAGAACTCTGTGGAGTAAGGAACCTCCATCAAGGACATATTTGCAAAAACTGACATTTGTACTTGGTTTAATTTCGTCGTCAGGAAATATCACTTTGCGCAAAGATGATTTGTTTGCTTTCAGCATTAGGTTATTTTTAAATAATGGGTGTGGGAGATGAATAAGCTCATAATCAAAATGTAGTTCACCGTCATCCTCTCTTTCTGCAATTGCTGCAAGTCTATTAAAAAGGAGTGTTGGATCGACACAATAATCAGTTTGTTTGTCTAGTTTTACGCTATTGGTCAAAACATCTAAAGAAAAAAATGTATTCTTCTTTTTAAACTTTGCTTCATTGAACTTAAGGCCGTTGAGAAATGTTTGTAGACGAACACCTATGTTCTCAGCCTCGTCACAATTGACAAGATCTTCACCATTGACTGATACAAGACCCGTAGATAATGAATTTAGATTTCTATCGACAGTATTGAATGGATTTCTTACAGAAAACCAGTCATAAAACAACTCACAATGTTCATAATCACATACTAATCTTTTAATACCCATTTCTTTATTGCTTTCCGTAACTCCGATGTAAAATCCAGATAATTTATGCATTGCTTCATGAACACTTGCAGAATAACAGATGCTAATTGTCCATAGGTTGCGTACATTTTCATCAAATCCTCTACCTCTAGTTAAACCACCATTGCATTTTATAGACCGCATCAGGGTCTGCTCTATTACAAGATCAGAAGATAGGCCAGCCCAATACCTTTCAGATCGGCGGACTGCGTGACGACCATCTAAAAATTGTTGATGTAACCATGGATTCGTTTCTGAAAGGTATTGCATTTCTTGCGGCAAATAAGTTTAGCATTTTTGAGATTGTTTGAAGATGCAAGTACCAGTTACAAGTTCTCTCTGCAACTAAAAATTCCTTTATGATAGTAATATAGTACATGTACAAGATCCATTATTTTTTTTTCAAATGTAAAAACTTTTACTACACGTAACGTTTAACTTGTAAGTTTTACTTTTCCATATAATAGTTTAAATATAATAAGACACAACTTTTTTTCGGAGTAAAACTAAATTATCCATTCATACAAAATGTTTCATTAAAAACTTTTTTTATGAAAACAAAAGAAATGATTAAGTTTTTCGCAGTAAAAATTTTCTTTTGAAAACAAAAAATCGAATGAAGTTTTGCGCGGCATTCACTTTTAACACGTTTACACTTTTTAAACGTAAATAACTTAAAAAATAATTGCTTTCAAGTCATAGTTCTTATATAAATATTGATCAGCGTAAAATTCTCAATTCAACGATATATAATTAATGATATTTTAGTGTTGTCAAAATTAGCCTATTTTTTGCCCCAATTTGCCCCAAAAGGGATGTTCCCGTAGTGCAATCAACGGGGCTTTTTTTTACGCTCATCCAGAGACTGTCTACTTCCTCTGTGCAAAGTTTCAGCTTTATACTATTTTTGTCCGGGTCAACTCGCAATTCTCTCCTACTAAAAATCTTTCCAGAGCATATAAAACGAGCTTTACGGTAAGGAAAAAGAAATACTTAAATGATTCTATTGAAAATGGCGAGGAAGAAACAGCTGTTATGCGGACATTTGTAAAGAGCTTAAAATGGTCACTGGATTTCATGTCCCGTAAAAAAGTAATTGTGTTTTAAAAAACTAAATTGCTAATAAGTATATTTTGTCTCACTTCACCCTGACGCATCCTGACACCCCAATTTACTTAAAAGAAAGTTACAACAAAAATTTAGTAACGGCTATTAAATCTTGACATAACACACGTGTCCAAAATTGGTAGAAACTAATTTGAAGCCCTCCAGAAAAACCCTTTGGAGGGATGATTTTGGTATTATTCCTGATCACAAAAATGTAAAATTTGAAACCATCTGTAACCGTCCGTGGAAGAAAATTTGATTTGAAGAATTTCCCTGTTTTAAGATAATTTAAAACAATGCTTTAATATCTCATTTGCATTTTTGCAGCATTTTAGGATAAAATAGCAATCAAATACTTAAATAAATACTCAAATAACAATTTTTTTTGCAATAATTTTAGCTTTCCTGGAATTTAAAATATTTAAAAGTCAACAAAATTTTTTTCGGGAAATAGCAAATTCTCTGATACTTTACCTTTAGAATTAGACCTTTATTGAGCAAAATTTTGTTAAAAGTCTTAGAAAATTGCCAAACTCAAAGAAAACTCATGAAGACTGTAGAAAAACAGTTTGTATCTTTTGCTTGAGAAAATGTACAAGAGAGCAATCAATTGATCAATACAATTGAAACTGTGCTCCAAATGAAACTTGACATATCAGACTCTAGAGTTCCAAAAGGGATTTGTGACACATGCAGGATTGCTCTTGGAAAGAAGAAAAATGATGAGAATGTTTCACTTCCTCTTAGTTTCAATTTGAAACTATAAAAGTCAGACCTTCAACTCGGGAACAGGACTGTGACTGCCTGATTTGTCAAATAGGACAATTGAAGTCTTATGAAAAACACCCACTGGAGACTTCCTCTGAACATTCACAGTCTTCTTCAAACCAAAAAAGATGTTCAGAGTGCTTGTCAATTCTTGGAAAAGGAATATTACATAACTGCTCTGACTTCTCATTTCGTGAAAACATGAGAAAACTAGCAATGAGGGATTCTCTTGTCAGTGAGCAAATTGCAGCTTCAGTTATTACTGTCAAAGAAGCATCTCCACATGGAACTGTCAAACTTGCACAAAGCAGAGGTGGCTGCCCTTTGTGTCTCACAAAAGGTACATAAATTTATGCTAAAATTACTATTGTGTTATGTACAAGCTTTAAGACTAAGCATTCTTATCCTTAGTTTACTATTTTAAGAAATCACAGACACGTTATCAAAAAGCCCCTTGTAAAAAGAGATATGTTTGTTAGTTATCTCTTATAATAAAATAAAAGATTAGTTAGTGTTTAATGTACCCTTAAATTTGAAATAGGGCAATGTTTGAATAAGTACAAAATTTATTTTGTTGCATGATAAAGTACACCAAACTTAACTTACAGCTGAATTTAGTTGAATCAAACATATCAAATAATTATCCAGGTTTAGTGTAGTGTCAAATCAGTAAATGCATATTTTCTTACACATTTAGACTAGCACCTAGCCAAAGATCAAAATTTGTTAATTAGATAGTCAAATGCTTTTTACTACTTATATTTGTTTATCTATTATAGTATCATTATACTTTAAGTGTCTATTTTACTTGTAGCAAACAAATACAACTATATATAAATGTTTTCAACTTTATTTTAGGACCATCAAGTGCCAAAAAACTTTTTGGAGACACCCCACTACTGAAAGCAGAAAATTTGGTGAATGTTTTTGGTGAAAGTCAACACTGGTTTGTCCAATTCCTCAATGAATAAATTGGTGTCTACCATAACGTTTATTGAGATTGGAAAGAAGCTGTCTGCTCATTTCAGTCAAACTGACTTTGAAGTCTGTAATGACAAATCACAGAGAAGGAAGCAATTGGTTGTACACTGCAAAAACCTAGGAGAACTTCTGAATGATGTCCTGCTTCAAAGACAAGTCTATACACAACACATTGTGAAGCTTGGTCTAGATGGTGGTGGTGGCTTCTTTAAAGTCAGTCTGGGCATTCAAGAGATGGAGCAAGTGTTAGATTCTAGGTCTCTACCTTGCAAGAAAACCTTGACATCACAAGTAGCTAAAGAAAGTGGAGTGAAGCGTCAACTTCTTGTTGCTGTAGAAGAAGAAGTTCCAGAAAACTACAACAATGTAAGAAAAATTTTGAATCTTATTCATCCTGAGGGTGCCCATTTCCTCATCTCATGTGATTTGAGGTTAGCCAATATTATCTGTGGTTTGCAGTCCCATTCAAGCTCTCACCCATGCGTTTGGTGTTAAATTGACTCAAAGGATTTGTCTGCATGTGGAAGTCCTCGAACATTTGGTTATTTGAGAAAATCCTTCAAAGCATTCCAGGATAAGGGTCAGGACTACAAAAGAGCCAAAGATTTTAAGAATGTTGTCCATGAGCCTCTTTTAAGCTTGCCTGATAATGTCCTAGTCTTGGACTTCATTCCACCAATGGAACTCCATCTCTTACTTGGAGTAGTCAACCATCTGTTCAGAGCATTGAAGGAAGAGTGGTTGAAAGCTGATGAGTGGCCCAAGGCTCTTCACATCAAGCCTCAGCCTTTCCATGGTGATCAGTTTGCAGGAAATGAGTGTAGAAAACTTCTCAAAAATGTAGATATCCTTCAAAGGCTTGCAGAAGAAGACTGTGCGTTCAACATTTTTGGCATTATTGATGCACTGAGAAAATTTGATGCAGTGGTGTCTGCCTGCTTTGGAATGACCCTGGAACCTGACTATTATGAAAAACTATCATCATTCCAAGCCTCCTATCTGGCTCTTGACAGAGTAAATGTTACTCCAAAAGTCCATGCAGTGTTTTACCACATCAAACACTTCATAGAAAAGAATCAAGACTCCCTTGGAAAATATAGTGAGCAGGCACTGAAGCTCTTCACCACAGCTTCAAGTCTCATTGGAGCATATACAAGAGGCCAGTAGACCATCCAAAATATGAAAAGTGGCTGCAAACTTGTCTCGTGGACTACAACAACAAGAATATCTAAATTGGGAGTAAAAACTATTTTTTTATTCTGCCAGTAAACTAAGATTTTTTTTTTTTTTAGGAATGAGTAATTTAAAACTTTCTTCCTTCTTAGAACACACAGAATACTTTTTATTCCTATCAATATTATGGACATGATTGTGGTTTCATGTGTGGTTAAGAATGCTTTGCAATGTAGAATATAAAAACTAATATTTACTAAAGAATACATCACTTTATGAAAATGTCACAAAGTTTTTTAGCTCTTTACCTTATGTTTTAATCTAGTTATGTACACATATGATAATATTTATGTTTAAATATAAACTTTCAAATTTGAATGCTCTAGAAAATCAAAATAAACAGAATGCTCTCATTTTCTCTCTATTATGTAGGATGTAATTTTCAAATCAAATTTTCTTCCAAGGACGGTTACAGATGATTTCAAATTTTACATTTTTGTGATCAGGAATATTACAAAAATCATCCCTCAAAAGGGTTTTTCTGGAGGGCTTCAAAGTAGTTTCTACCAATTTTTGACACGTGTGATAAATGAGCTAAGGCTGAATGTCTGTTGCCTTATTTGCTGATCATTTGTTCTGCCATTGTTGCAAGATCAAGTAAAAATGACAATCTAGCATCTTCTGAAGTTGCTAAAACTGCTCTATTTGGATCTTTATATTGAAAATCAGGATGGGGTCTTTTTGAATTAACGATTTTTAAGTACTTCAAAAAATATTTAAATAAAATTAATTAAGTTATCTGCTTCTTTTATGTCACAGATTTCTTTGGATAATAAAAAAAGTTTCTTTGGATAATTTAAATAAGATACTTAAGTTTACTTCGTTATGCAATCAGAAATTTTAATACTGAGGCATTTTATCCAAATATTTACAAATGCAGATGATGCAGAAAAGTTGTCAAATCGAAATTCTATTTTATTTGGATGTAAAGAAGCAAATCACATTCTTAGTTCATCTTACTAACTTTTATAGGAAACGTAGATGATTTTATGTCATCAGTTCATAGAAAGAAGTTACTATCATAAAATATTTAAGGTATGTTTCAGTATTTTATATCAACGATCGACAATCAAAACAAAGCACAAAATTCAAAGTTCGTTTCCTTTGAACTGGTAGATCTATTATTGAAGACGGTTTATCAAAAATTTTCATTAAAAGCTAAAATTAAAGGCGGTCTTTTCTTATGTGATAAATGAGTTTTACGAAATTTTCAGTCAGTCTGAACTAGTCTTCTATTCCTTCAATACACGTGTTTGACTCTTTGTTTAAACAGTAAAAAGCAATGAATTTTTGAAGAATATATGAGGATGAAAAAGAATATAACAAATTGAATAAAAAATAAAAGCCAGATTACTGCATACCGAACAAAATAAAAACTCTAGCAATCAAAGTGAAAAATGAACAGTTTTTTTGAAGCCCGAGAAGTTTTTTTGAAGCCTTTGATCCTGAAATTTATTCAAAGTTATTAAAGAAAAATACCATTATTTATGGTATATTTGTACTATAAAAACAATTGTTTTTATTTTATTACAGTCTGAAACCTGTTTTTTTTTTTGCAGTCGCATGTTAACACTGTAACATTGTTACAATTTCACTACTTAGTTTCAGAAGTAAATGGTTATTAATATGAAAGTTTCAAAAAATTGATCTGGAAATTTTAGATGTGCAAACTGTGTTGTTATTATCCAAATTACGTATTCAAATTTGAAAATGAAAGGGTTTATAATATTTACAACAACAACAGTTAAAGAAGGCTGAAAAATAAATAATAATAATAAAGTAAATAATTAGTTGTTGGATTTTTTGCAAAATTAATATAAATGTTCCTTTTTTTATGGCCAGACATTTTAGTTGCAATAAATGCGGGAACAGTTTCATACAAATTAATTTTATATTATCTTTAAAACTTTAAGGAAAAGTGAACTTTTTATAATTTTTCATTTAAACATATTTTATCATACAGCTAATGATGTAGCAGCTACGATTAACTAGATATGAAAATGTTATATTCATTATTGACTGTTCATATAAACAATATAACTCAAAAGCATATTTAAATTTGGATTCAGAACGATTTTGATCATTTTAAGCAAAAGTACATATTCATTATTATTGGTGAATAAGACTTGCCATTAAATTTCTTATAAAATGAATCTTGGTTTAACCTTGCAGCAATTTGCATTAGAAGTCGCACCAGGATTTAATGTTGACTTAGACTCATGACAATAATATTGAATTTCTTAAAGTATTTCTGACATATAAACAAATTGCTACTATTAATATACCTTTGTAAATATTAGTCACAACCGTTTAATACAACTGCAATGAGCTTTTTTCTCAAAATCTTCTCAAAGTAAATCAGAAAGAATTTTAAACAAAAATATCCCCTTTCACTTTAATTGACATGAGACTGGAGAACCGTATAAAGAACAATTATGCTGAAACTAGTCCTAAGTCATTATAACCTTGCAAAATTTTTCATTAGAATTGCAGCACTCAACCAATAGCTTGAACCAATAGCTTGAACCAACAGCTTGAAAAAAACCTTGAAAAAAAACTGTTACTTGTTTCCAGACCAACACTTCATGATTTTAAGGTTTTCAGAATTGGAGAGACAAACAAAAAAGCTACTTGTGCCACCAGTACGATTGGAGCAACATGTTTTTAAACAGGAAAAAATTAATGTTAATGACAAAGCGGTTTCTAACTTCAGACTTGTAAATATGTAAAATAACTGGAATTATTTTTTTGGAAACAAATAAATTTTTTGTGGCAAAAATTGTAAATTAATTAAAAAAGAAACAGGGTCCACCGAAAATCATCGGTAGCATCTTATGGCTCTTGCATAAATAATAACTAAGTTCAGAAGATAGATCAGATAATGTAAGCCAAACTCAGCTAAATCTTTTAGAAAAATTTCCAAATTTGGCCCGTTGGTATTGGAGAATTTTAATTTTAATTTAAAGATTCAGAAAACCCGTTTATAGTGTCAAAAAATTTTATACAAAAATAAGCATTTTATTAAATAAAATCTAAAACGATTGATAGGATGATATCCTATTAAGACTGGTGTATTAAGTTGATTAATACACATCCAACAGCAAAAAATGAATTTTCGTTGATAAAAACAAGTTTTAGATTTAAACTTATTGTCAACATGATAAGTGAATTCTCTAATATTTTGAAAAAAGGATTATTCTTCTTTTTTCAAAATATTGAAGAATTCAAAACCTCTGCTTGTTTGAGTTGAAAGAACCATATGCTAAAAACCAAGAATATATCAATTATTGTTGCATCAAATAAAGTATACCATATAGCTATTTCCATTCAATACCTTAGAGGAACACACAGTATGCTAAAAAATGATAAATAACCAGCTAAAAAAAGAATTTTTAAAATAATGATCAGAGATCGGTTAATAAATTATTGATTTCACTGTAGATTCTTTTAATACACGGATGTCTTTTTATATTATATGTTAGTTTTTTTTATTTTGAAAAGTAGTTTTTTATATTTATAATAATTTTTACATTTTACATTTTGTGTCATACTTTATGTAAAAAAATTTTAATAATCGTAATAGGTCTTCAAGTTATTTTTTCATTATGATGAACTGAACATTAATCCATTGCGAATGGTCGCGATTTTTGTTATTCACACAGCAAAGTCTACAAATTTACTCAGGTTTCAATTATCTTTTCATCTTTAGATGTGCGGATTATAATTTATGATAAAATACATATCATTATAAAATAATTTAAATCTTTAAAAATTTAAAGGCATTAATAAAGTCAATCACTGAGTTTTCATGATTTTTCTAAAGTGCTCAGTTTTCATAATTTTTGTTGGCATTTCTAAAGAAAGAACAAAAAAGTACCACTGCTTAATGATTAGTCGACTGTCTTTAACTAATCCAACCGTAAAGATTTGCCATCGGAGCAGCTAATTAAAAGGAAAGAAAAATCTATACAATGAATGTGATAACAGAAAAATTAAAGTCCTTTTGTAAAATTTCAACTAGAATTTGTCATTTAAGGTAAACCCAGTTATGACTTTAGTTTCTTACGTTTAAATGTTAGTGCTCAAACTGAATGCCGTTTTGTGATAAAATAGTTTTTATTCATTTGCGTGAAAATACAATAAAAAAATTTTAACATAAAGTTTGGTCTGAAATGAAAGTAAAAAGAATTTAAGTATATTTATATTTAATGTAAACAAGCCTTTAAAAATTCGTTGGCCGGTAAATTACTTAATTCGTGGTGGTGTTGAAATATGAGAGCTTTAATAATCCCAGTGAGACAGAAGAATAACTACGACTCTGCGTGGCGAATCACTGCTGCAAACGATTTGGAATTTTTAGATTGCTATGTTTTTAAAAAGCTAAAGCTAAGGTGAACTTCTTGAAAGAGATTCCATACAATTTTAATCTCTTTAAAAAGTTTTTTGAGCGACTTTTAACTTGTTTAAATATCCTGATATCATAATTAAAGAGCATTAAAAGCTTATATAATATAAGTACGTAAATTCTAATAATGCCTTATTTCTAAGTTTGAAAATATTTAGAATTTCTATGCTTCTTTATCCGCAAAAGCCAAAAATGTGAGTTGTTAGTGTGATTTAAGTTTTTTAAATGAGTGTTGGAAAGTATATTTTATGCATAAAGATTTTTTGTAGTTTTCATACATACATACATACATACATACATACATACATACATACATACATACATACATACATATATATATATATATATATATATATATATATATATATATATATATATATATATATATATATATATATATATATAAAGTAGTTAATATATAAAAATGTCTGATGAAGAGCAATCCTTGGATGACTTTTTTGCAAAAAAAGATAAAGGAAAAAAAGCCAAAAAAACAAAGAAAGTAAAATCAATCAATCAAATAGTTGTGGAATCAGATACCACTGATACTGAAGTGAAACAGGTGATTAAGTTTTATTTGTTTCTAAGTTAAGAGCTCACACATATACATAACTGAAATGAATGCTATCTCATTTTTTGTTTTGTTAAAAGTCTACTTTATAAAATCCCTAAATTAAAAGATTAATAGTATTTATGACTGTATATAGCACTATCTTCAAAGACCTGAAAGAGATTTTTAAAAGTTTGATTAGCAAATGTTCTATTAAAATAAGAAAAATTATTTTCTTGCAGAAATTATGTTTACTTTGTGGAAGGGAGGCAACTTTTTACTGCTTCAACTTTTGCATAGATTAGTGCTCATCAATAAAACTAACATGCCCCTAAAGGATCACTAGAAATTTTGATTAGTAAAGAAATTTAAGTTTAACAAAAAAGTTGTTGAAACTGCACTGATCTTTGGAAAAATTTTCTTTCTGACACATATATAAAAAGATTAGTTATTCAAAGATCAGGACTCAATTATATGCAAATATTGTGTTACCACACTCTGTTGTTTAAATACAGAAACAATCTGATCATTAGAAATCAAAGCAATTAAGACAATTGCAAAAGATTAAACAGTTTAGCTTTTAAGTAATACCACAAAAAGTGTGCAGTTGCTCTGTAATGTAGTACCATCTTGAGTGGAAAGCAACAAACAAAAAATGAAAAGTAAACAAAAATCCACATGCTTAACTCTAAGTATTTCAAATTTCTGGGATAATATCAAATGGCAAAGACTAATTTTTAGTGATAAAATTAACTTAAAATTTGAAAGCCAAAAACTACACCTACTTGCATAGAAAACCAGAGTTAATAATACTTGGATTGGGAAATAGGTTAAGCAAAGAAGCTGGTTATTTGGCATATGAGTGTGCATGAGTTACAATATAGTTGTTTTAAGATTTAAGATGGTTAGCTCAAACAACCTGGAAATCCTTGAAAGCAATCTTGTTTCATTAATTGACTTTCAACAAGAATCATTTCTTCCTATCATTTTTCAGAAAGGTAATTTACTTTCTAACATGGAAGCTTAGTCCTGAATTAACCTACCATGGTGTGACCTAACAAAGTCCTATGCTTTAAGAAAGTCCTAATTTAAGAAATGATGAATTTCATATATATAAAAGAAACATTTGCAGAAAATAACTTTGTTATTTTAACTAGAGATCTAGTTAGATAAAATAACTAAATTTTTTTTCTCTAAATGTTTATTTTATGTATACGAAAGTTGTCATTTCTTAAATTAGGACTTTCTTAAAGCATAGGACTTTGTTAGGTCACATCACAGTATATGGGTATTCTTTTGTCATGATTTGACAAACAAATAATAAATGACAACCCAAAGGGATTGGATGAGCTAAGAATGTCTGCTACCAAGCTTATAAAGCAGGTTCTTGAAAAAATTGTAAAAATCTTGTAATCACAATCCCTTTGCATTAAGCACTGACTCCACAAGATTTAAGTCTTGCATTTGAGTATTTGTTTTTTTTTTTTTTTTATAATTGTCAATAATTCTTAAAAATAAAAACAAATACTTAAATGCAATTGTTGCACAAATCTTGTAATTTTAATTTTGATTTAAGTAATTGTTAAATGTAAAAAAAAAAAAATTAAATGTCTTTTAAATATCTATCAGGAGAAAGTCTTCAATTTTCTTTTTAGTTTTAGTATTTGAGTAGAGTAGATTTAAACTGTATTTTTTTACTTTTAAAGACTTGTATTTTATCTTTTATGTTTAAGACAAAAGATGAATGGAAAGATTTTGAGGAGAAAAAAGAAAAAGACTATTCTAGCTTAAAAATACAGGATCTTCAAGTTTCGTAAGTTTTTTAAATTTGAATTTGTTAATATTTAGAATAGTCTCTACTTCAGAGACTAGGTTATTTAAATATATAGTTTCTATTTTGATTGTGCATAAATAAACTATAATGTATTTTTAAAAGAAGGCTTCTGGATAAAAATATTCTTTTTTTTTTTTTTTAAACAATTCACTAATTTTGAAATGTGCTCATCATGAAATGTACTCACTATGAAATGTACTCGTTATAAAATATACTCATTGATTCTTACACCCCATATTTGCTGATGTACTCATCAATTCTTACACCCCATTTGCTGTTGTACCTTAACAAATGGCATCTAAGAATTGATGTCCAAAATCCATACAGAGACAGGGGTACTTCATGAAAATCATGTTTTGTGGTTTGTTTCTTATGGTATAGTTGTTTATTTATTTATATGCTAGTGAAGAAGTAAATAAGGAAGATGTAGAGAGTGATGAAGATAATGATATTGAAGATATAGATGGAGGGCGTAAGAATTTAGTTTAAAGGTTTTAAATTCCCACTAAGTGAATACAAAGTTATAAAATCTTCTTTTTGTTTGTTTTTTACTTTTTCACTAATTTTGCTTCATTATCCATTTTTTTGTGAATTTTATGATGAAAATAAAACAGAAAAAATTTATTTCAATATTTCTTTATGGCTTAAATTCCAATTTATAGCAAAAAAATCCAAGTCAGAGAAAGGTAGCTCTAAATGGGGAGAAACCTCTCAACCAATAATACAATCAGGTATCAATACAATACAATCAATACAATCAGGTATGAGATTATTATAACATATGTAAATAAATTTTGAAAATTTATTTACCTGTGTTATTTTTCATCTGAGTTCATCTTTCATTCAGCTCATATTTGTCATCTGAGTTTCATTCTTTGAAGTTTTGCAAAATATTTGAAGGTTTAAAACTTTTATTAAAAGTGCAAGTTGCTATTTGAGTATCTGTACTGAAATAATTAAAATAAACTCTCAAATAAAAAAGTGAATTAAATTTTTTTTTTTTTAAATGAAAAACAAAGCAATCAAAAAAAATTAAATTATGACCATTTTGGTCTAAAGAGCAAAAAAAATTTTAAAATTTTTTTATAGAACTATATCATTTGTATTATTTCATTTTACAAAGATAAGTTCTTACTAAAAGTTTGATGGTAAATATGTTAATAAAATAAAATTAATTAAGTAAAATAGTGATTTTTGCCACTTCATCAGGACTTTATGGATTTGTAAATACCTAAATTTTAGCAGGCATAGATGCTTTAATCTAAGCTCAATAAGTAAGTTCTGCAATTTCAAATATATGCACAGTTTTGCTATTATTATTGGCTAGTCAAGACTTGTTTTCACAGTCAAATTGATACTTAAATGGCTCATAGATACTAATATCTAAGAGCCTATAGTTTGTGTGATGTGTGTAGAGGTAACCAAATGAACTTTTTTTTCTCTTTCACTTTTGTAAGTTCAAAATTGGCTTTGACATTGTGTTTCTGGAGTGTCTTGTGCAAGTACTACAAGGAGTTGTTGTTTGACACTGGTTGTTTTTGGATGGTTGTGGTGATAAAATACTTAAATGAAGGATTCTTGAGATAATACAGTTTATTTTTTGAAAATTTTGGATAAAAACTTTTATATTATGACTGAAGAATATTTTCTGTTTATAAAACTTTTTTCAAAAAGTTTGTTTTGTTAAAAGCAAAAAAAAAAAACTTAAACTTAAAAAAGTCTCACAGACTATTGAACCAGGGTTTCAAAACTCAATTATTTTCAAAATTACTCAAAATTACTTTCTAATGGCATCTACTATCAACACTTTTAGGATGTTTAGTTGATATTAGGTCCTCGTATTTTTAAGCTGTAACATTTTGCAGCATAATATAAGCATAGTATTTATTAAAAGATCATAATTTTGCAAAACCTAAAACTAAAATTAAAATAAAAAATCAGCATATAAAAATATTGCCATCTTTAGCTTCATTTCTTTAAACTTATTAGCTGTTTAATATAATTGTCTCTTTCTTTTGTTTTTGTCTACATATGACATAAGTTAGTTATGTAGAACTTACAATAAGAAAAATAATCATAATGTAAGCATAAAATGAGTGAAATACTAAACAATTTTTTTTTAAGTTTTCCAAATTATTTAAAGCTAAAAAGTATCATTTTCCTATCGGTTATCGGTTATTTTATAATAAATCGTACGCTAACATTTTAAATAACAGCTTCATGTTAATACCATATTTACATGACACTTTTTCTAAACGCTATTGCTAAAAAAATTTTAGGAACATAGTTGCGCTAATCGCATAAATTCGCTGATAAAAAGCGCTGATCGTTTCAGTATATAGTGGTTTCAGTATGGATAACATCACCACCACCACCTTTTTTTTTTTATTATTATTATTATTATTATTATTATTATTATTATTATTATTATTATTATTATTATTATTATTATTATTATTATTATTTTTGTTTTTTTTTTTGTTTTTTTTTTATTTTTTTTTTTTTTTTTTTGTTTTTGATATTTAGGAACTGTTTTACATTACATCAGATAAAAATTTTGCACATTTTATTAATAAGTTTTGTTCTAAATTTCTAGTGTCTGTTGATATTGGAACGAAAGCTACTCGTGAAGATGGAAAATATGTACCGCCAAGTATGATGAAAAGAATGCTAGAATCTCATAGAGATCCAAGAGTGAGAACTGGCGCTCCACCAGACTTATCAAATCAAGTTCTTTTTCCTACACTTAGTGCCGCCAGTCAAACGTACGTATTTCATTTAGATTTAAATATAGAGACACTTGATTTGATTTTATGAAAGCTTTTAACAAGCATTTTTATCTCGTTATAGACCTGAGAGAATTCCTAACGATTTTGAAATGGTGAAGCGAGGAACTCGCTCAAATGATGCACGCGTCAGTGACCATCGACCAGGTTTAGACTTAGGTAACAGATACGATGGTCTTAGAAGCTAATCGTTGTTAAATTTTTATTGGGGTGAAAAAATCTCTCAAGAGTAGGGAATAGAAGATGTGACCTTGTGATCAACGATGATCACTAATGAAAAAAATTACAAAAGAAAACGCTTTTCTTATTGTGGTAATCTGTTAAAACTGAAATGATCTTGTAAGCGATTGTTAAACTTGCTTTAAGGCAAAATAAAAAAGTTGAGCTTCGCGCTCATTTCTTTTCCCTTCTATTGCAATATTTAAAAATGTTTTTTCGCGCAATCATTTAACTATGTAGATAACTTCTCTGGAGTTTATTTTAAAGCTATTTGATTTTGCGCTCTGATTCTTTTTATTATTATTTTTTTATTTTTAATTTTTTTTTTTGTCTTTGATTTAGAACACCCTAGTTGCAATATTTATAGAATAACACAAAAGTTGTATATTTTAGAAGGGTTGTGCATTTATAAAATAATTCTCAATATCACTTTATAATTTTGTGAGTTTAATTAAACGTATGGATTCATGGGTTATTTAAGAAAAGTGAATGAATTTTTTGGTTTTGATAAGAAGAAAAAATTTTCCAGTAGTATAATTGCGTTTTCTGCATTCTATAAGTGTGGCTTGATGCTTTCTGATTTCTCGCCTGATCAGGTTTTTAAAAAGAGACTAGATTTTAACAATTATACCTTCAAGAATAGGTTAAAAATTTTCAGAAAATTGTTTTTTTTAGTTTGATAGCCAAGATTGCGCTTAATTTAAAAAAAAAAAACAGAACAAAAGTTGTATATTTTAGAGAAAAAATATGCAACTGAACAGTTGAGTTACAATCACTCGATTGTAATTCAACTCTAAAATCCAAATATTAATTTATATAAATAAATATAAAATTTTGTATGATCTTTTTATCAATCTCTAATAGATGTAATTGCTTGTTTTTTTTAATCTGATTTCTTTTTATAAATGAAAAACTGGACTCTTGTTCTAAAACAAAAATTGAAATAGTCTATCATTGGTGACCAAAAAAATTAAAACTAAACCTAATAAAGCATTCTCATTGAAGTGACCACCTGTAATTACTCATCTTTTTGACATTCTATCTTTCCCAGAAGCATTTCTCCATCACTTTTACGGAGAAACATTACCAGATACAATGACATAAGGCAAACATAGCATACCTTGTGTGAAGCTCAAGGTTTTCTTGATCACCGAGTTTTATTCCAAAACATGCCAAATACAGTATGTTTTTTTTTTTTTTGTTTTTTTTTTTTCAAACTCTTAATGTTAATTTAGTAATTTCAATATTTAAGAAAAAGTGTAAGAAAACGTTTTAAAACGATGGTTAGCCGTATATAATGACCATACATTAGCCATACAATGGGTAAAAAGCTAAAGATGGAGATATGTTGGCTGAAAAAAACAGACAGCTGTAAGTAAAGAAATCAAGGCTAGAAAACAAAGATCAGTATTTAAGGAACCATTTACTGCCACAGCAGATTATTTTTCATTTTTTTATTGGTATAGAATTTATTTTCAATTTTAGTTTTTATTTTTATTTTTTAAAATAATCAAACTTTCACTTTTAAGCCATACTTCAAATTTGAAGTTTAGTTTCAAGGCTGTTATTGATCTTATTTCAGATTTTAAAGATGGATTTAAAATTTTTATTTCTTTACTTGCGTTCGGGTCGTGAAATTACATGAGGTGAGGGGTCTAATTTACAGAATGCTATGCTCAATCAAGATTGCGTATGTATATGGAACTTTAACTCACTGATAACCTTAAGTAATTTAGATAACCATTCTAGAAAAATATAGAACCAACAAAGTATATCCAAAGACAAAAATGGCTGAAGAGCTCGATATTGAAAGGGTGTTTAAACTTAAGGTTACATTATTATTATGATTGTTTTTGAATAATTACAATTTTTTATTAAGTAAGTGGGTAGCCAAAATATATATTTCAGAGTTTTATGGTGAATGCCTGACATTTCTTTATTGAAATGTAGTATGATGACTTAAAAGATGAGTTGACAAAACGTGGTCTTCAGAAGACTGGAACTAAATCAGAATTACAAGAGCGACTACTTCAATATTTTACTACACATGACTTAAATGGTATGTGTGTTTGTGTTAGATGATTTGGTTAATCTCAGTGGTCTTATTGTTGACTGGCACAAAATTCTTGTCTATTTACTTCTTTTAATAGATAAGTAAAACCATTAAATGTGAAGAAAACCCATCAAATGCTAAAATGATTTCAATAGTGATAATGAGTTAGTCATTGTTATATGAGAAAAAAAGGTCTTCTAAATTATTTTGAAATTTATTGTGTTTTATTTTTTGATAAATTTTCACATAAAAGTTCTCTTTATTTTTTACATTTAAGCACATTTGTTTAGTTATTGATTATAGTGGTTTTCTTTTTTTTTTGTTTTGTTTTTTTGTTTGTTTTTGTTTTGTTTTGTTTTGTTTAAAGAAGTTTAAATTTCATTAAAGCTAATAACAAATCATCAAAGTAATTATTTCTTATTAATTTAAAAGCAATATGTAGGTTAAAATCTGATTTATCCTCAAATTATATTAAACAGTTCTTAGTAAAAAAAAGATTGTTACTTAAGCTGAAAAATCTGTCCTTATATTTTAAATTTCTTTTTTTTTTTATAACAATTTCTTTATACAACTGTTAGACTACTTAGTATAAATGCATTAGAGAATAGAAGTAAAAAATTTAAAATGAATACTATTTATGCTTAATTTTTATTACTTTTTTTATACTGTTTAATTAAAATGATTTTTTTTCTTTTTTACAAAAATTTAGCTTGTTTTATTTGAACTTTTAAATTCCAGTTACTTTTTATTGTATTACATATCATAAATTACTACTACTATCGTGTATCATAATCATATACTGATGTTTAGTTATTTCAATATTTGGTTTTTTAATCAGAGACAAAATCTATTTATATTAGTCCACTACAAGCAGTATTAAAAGTATGGGCAAAGTTATACAAGTATACAAGTTTTACTAGATACTAAGAAAAGATACAATTTGTTTGCATTTTTCCCTATAGATTAAGCGATTTTAAGTTGTTTCTTTAAAATTATGTTGTATCTATTTGTTACTAATATTTAGCACACACATTGGTAGAAGAATCTGTATCAACACTAGAGGAAGAAGAGGAAGCTGAGGAGAGTTTAGAAATTCTTGACACTCCAACTGATCTATATGCTCCAGTTTCTTTATCAAATGTTTTAGAAGATGATCATGAAAAGGATATTGTGAGTCAATTAAAGTTAGAGAAATAAGTTGTGTTTCTTCAATGCCTAAATTATTGCATTTACTTCCATATTTTCATATTTTTAAAGATTCTAAGAAAAGTATGGGTGTTAAAATTATTTTTGGTAAAAAAAAAAAAGTTTTTAAAAATGTTACAATTGTTGCAATAGAACAGCAATGTTAACATTTTACAGTTGTTTCAAATTATTTTATGATTCATATTCTAAAGTTAGAATAGTTTATATTCGTTTTTAAAAAAATTATTTTTTGAAATTTTGAATATTTTATGTTAAAATGTTTTAGCTAAGCGAAACGTTAGATGAAAGTACTGCTATTCAAACAACTCCAGCTAAAGTCACTGAAGCAAAAAACATCCCAAAGAAACATGTGCCTGTTAAGTAAGTTTGAAGAGATGGTATTTAGTGCGTTAATGAGAATATGTCTATCCATTTGATTTAAAATTATTTTATGCTTAACTTACAAGGTATCTTTAAATAGGGTATGCAAAGTACATTTATATTGGATTAAAAGTTTTTTTCTAATACAAAATATAACATACATACATACATACATACATACATACATACATACATACATACATACATACATACATACATACATATTTATGTAAAAATCTCCTGTATTTATATTGCAGTTCGGCAAAGATCAAAGAGTTGAAACCAAAAATAATGTCACCAATGGCTGCAGAAGATGAGGTAGTGTCATTTTCTGAATTATAATCTCTTGATTATCATGCACACATTACGTTTAAGAGGTCATAAAAACAACTTTGCTAAAGATTCAAACAGAATAACAAGTTTATTATCCCACTTTTAAGTAACTTTAGTAATTATAATTTTACTAATTTTTGATTTTGGTTGACATTTTAAAATGGTTGATTTAAAAAATTAGAAAAAAGCTAACCGTACAAAAAGATTTGGTGCAGCAGTCAGTGTTGATGAAAGAAAAAAAGCAAGGCTTGAAAAGTAAAAGTTTCTTAATTTTTCTTTAGTTTTTTATTTCGTTTTTTATACTCTCTCTCTCTTTTATATATTTAATCTTTTTTTATATTCTCACGCTAGGTTTGGTCATACTGGAGTGACTGCAATTAACAAAAGCGAACCATTGACAGTAAATTCTTATTAAATGTGATGAATGGTTTAAGTTTAAATTTAAAAAATATATATAAAGCAATACTCTGTTCATTGACTTTCATTTAACTGTTTTATCAAAATAGCTAACAGATAATGACAGAATAAAGAAGCGAGCTGAACGGTTTGGTGCTTCTGTCAACACCACGGTACATTAAAAGTTTCAATGGTTTATGTTTAGTTATTTAAAAAAAAAAAACAAAAAAAACATTTTAAATCAATTTTTAAATCTTTTCGAAATTGAATAAAATTTAGGTTGATCAAGTTAAAAAATTGCAAGAACGAAAAAATCGATTTGTTGAAGTTCAGATTAAAAAAAGACAGGAGCGCTTCGGCGTGATTCAACCAAACGCATTGAATGATCTAGAGGTATAAAATTCTTACTTACGTAGGAAAATCTTACAAGAGAAAGCTTGATATTAAATTACAAGCTATATATTTTTTTAGAGTATAAAAATTGATGAATCTTACGCTTAGATAGTATCAAAAAAATTGTTTTAGAAACTTTTTTTTATGAGAGAAAAACTCTTTCGCATATCTTTGAGTTGCTTGTTTTAGTCTCGTAAGCAAAAAAGAGCTTTGAAGTTTGGGGTGAAGTAAAGGATAACTGATGGTTACAACTAGCTGTCTATCAGAAGCCTTTGCTACTTATTTGGATTCTTGATAAAAAGATTTTCCGTCCAACTTAGTGGTATTATTAATATTCGACGATCAGATAACGCTGTTAAGCGTCACGTCAATACGCGATGAGTTTGCTTATCTGTTTTTCTACAGCTACTATTGCAGGCTTTATATATGGCGCACGTAATTAAATCACTCTAAAGTGTGTGCGTTTTACTGTAAGTTCGTGAAGAGTGAAATGAAAAGAATTTAATTACTTTTGATTTTAATTGGTTGTCTTTGTGAGCGAATATGGTTTAAAATATTCTTTTTAATGGCCTATAAAGTTGCGGAAGTTACGAATTACTTTTTTTACTAAGTTTTAAAAAAATTTCGGTTTTGTTAGGCTCGGTCATGGTTATTTTTTTAAAATGGCTAGCAATTGTAATATTGATGAAATATGTTGATTTAATCGATTATCAATGTTTCAGTACTTTTACATACACTAAAGCAGAAATTAATTTAATGAAAAGCGTCCCAGATTTCAATATTTGCGCGAAAACTTAAAAAATATTAAAAATGGATTTTAAAAATGTATTTATGGTAGGAATTACTTTTGAGTGGTTAACTTTTCGTGTTTCGCTTCAAGAGTTAATGTTCTCCTTTTTCTTCCATCAATTACGTTTACTAAATTTTGTTCTGTTTCTAGTTTTGTTTTGAATAAGATAAAGCAAGATAAATTATGAAAGTTAGAAAGTAAGCCAAGTTCTACATGAGTTTCAGATCTATTTTAATAAAATCTAACAAGTGGAAGAAAGTTGTAGCAAAGTGAATTTTGTTCTTGCAGTTCCCTTACTAAAGAAAAAAAAAGTGGTTGTGTGTAGCCCATACATCCATGTTTCAAAAAATAAAAAAATTGAAATCATCTGCCTACGTCCAAGGGAAAAAAATTACTTTGATTTTTTTTGGATTTTTTTGTCTCCTTGCTTTATCGCCAGGAGAGCCTCAAACCACTAAAGACACTCAAAAATAAGAAATAAATAATAAAACTGATATTACTACTATTGATATGCATAGTCTATACATAGTGACTTTAAAAATAAAAAATTAGTCCATCTGCCAATGTGTATGAAATCTTTGTTACTTTGAACTTGTCAGTCATTTTGACCTTACTTCTCATAGAAATCATTTCTTTAACCACCATTTTTTCTTTGAATTTGAATCATTACTAAACTTAAAACACTGTCGCAAAATAAAGAAACTATTAAAATAGTGTTTATAATTAAACTTTGGCAAAAGGCTGTTTCAAAATTCTAAATATTATGGGTTTTATTTACTGTGGGTTTTTTTTACAAATTACAATTACACACAGGTTAAACAAATAAATACTTAAACATTTAATCTCATAAATAAATTTTTAACAGTTTAAATAAATCCATAGGTATTTTCTCAGTTGATTTTTTTTATCACAAACACTTATTCTAAAGTAGCAAGGTTTCAATGTTCATTAAAGATGCAACAGACATATTTCACCTAAATGTGCTTGCTATTGTATTCAACCACACATCTTTCAAGCCAATTTCCATTTTGTAGATGTAATTTTGAATGTTTGTATCTTTGCCACTGAACAGAAAAATCGTGATGAACAGCTTCCAAGTATTGTTCACTGAAAGGACCAAGGGATTTTTCCTTCATTCTGATAAAATCATTAATGTGAAAAAAAACGATGTGCACTTTTGGGGTCACACTTACAAATCCTAGACTTAAAAAAGATTTACAAAGTTTTTCAATTTTTTTTTTTCATATTACTTGTCAAGAACGTTTCCAAAACAGGTTTTAACAACAGCACTAAATTTTTTGAATGCATCAATGATGGCCAAAACTGAAGAATCTAGGTTTTCAAAGAGCTGATCTATGACGTCAATATTTTTCAGGAGTTTTTGGCAATCATTGCCAGCAAATTGTCCGCCATGATATGGTTGGATTGTGATGTTGAGTTTTTTTTAACCACTCATTTGCTTCTGGCAATGCTTTTTTTAGTGATATGAACAAGTGATTTACTATCCCGAGAGGTAGATGAAGTTCCATTGGGGGAATTAGTTCAAAATTGAATTTGGTTGGATCAATTTTTAGAAGTGGTTCATGGAAAACATTGTTGAAAAACTTTGCCCTTCTAATGTCACCACCTTTTGAAAGAAAGTATGTGTAACAATTTTGAAGATTAGATATTAGATTAGACATAGGCATGAAATATGAGCTAGAGTGACATTGAAAACCACACAGTACAGGCATGAATGTGAGCTAGAGTGGCATTGCAAACCACATAAAATGTCAGCAACTTTCAAGTCGCAAGAGACCACAAAGTCAACATTTTCAGGTTGAACAAGCTCAATAAAGTTTTTAATGTTGCTGTAATTCTCATGTAGATCCTCTGCAACTGCAATTAGAAGCCTTTTAACTCCACTGTCTTTTAGAGCTCAAAAGACGACAATTTTTTTTGAAGGTGGACTGTTTGAATCATTTTCCTCATCATTCTTTGAAGACTTATTGTAAGCTTTATCAATCCCAACGTTTATGAAATGACCTGCTTGAAGTTGCCTCTTAAGTGAAATTTCTGCTAGAAAGTCAGAGAGATTTTTGCAGTGAACAACTGTCTACTCTTTGTATGGTATTTTTTTCGCTTGATGATGCAATTGTAATTTTTGTAAAAAAATTTGAAAATTGCAACCCTGCTTCATGAAAATTTGCTTGGTAGTTTGGTTAAAAAAGAGGTGATTCGGAAACCGAATTTAGTGTTGTTGCAAGTTTTTTGACTCCAATATTAGACATGCCTATAGTTTGTCGAATTTACACCAGGTCTTGGGCACTTAACTTGATTTTTAACATGATGCTCCTAAAGACAAATTTTAAAAAACATTGTTATGAAATGTAATCTTATAACAGACAAAATAGGACCATTAAAAAAAGGAAAGGTACAAAATTTAAGTTACCTTTGGTAAGAGGTAATTGACGACTTCCTCAGTCACTGACAGCCTGATTGACCCACTTGGTGATGATTCTTGACCTTTGATAGTTGCAGAGGCTATTTGTTCGAAAACTTTTTTGTTTTCCTTTCCCTAGTGTTGACAAACCATCTGAACATCTTTTAAGGGGATTTGAAGGTGTAGAATTATCAAAGGATGTTTCTCAGTCAGTTTCAGCTTACCAATTTGGCAAATCAGGCAGTTACAGTTGAAACTTATTGTCACAGTCTTGACATTGATAGTTTGAAAATTGTAAAGAGTAGGCAGCTTGACAGATACTCCTCTTTCAACCCTTCTAAGTTTTTTTCTACACTTTGCACACGAAAAGAAAGCGAATTAGCAGGTAAAGATACCCCTAGGGTTATGCAATTTAAAATCGATTAACAATAAACGCAATCTAGTTTCATTTTGCTTATTTTATATGGTTTTTTTTATCAAACATATTTTTATTTAGTGATTATCAAATTTTATAGTTATTCATAAATAAGAATGATCTTTTCTTCATTATGCCTTTAAGAAAGGAGCCAATTACATGAGAAAATTCAAAGTCATTTTCTTTCTTTGGACATTAGCAGATGATTTCAATATTTTATATTTTGAAACATGGATGCATGGGCTACCAAACCCAATTGGATTAATTTTTTGAGCATGACTTTTATGTTTTGAGGCTCTCCAGGCAGGACTGCTTATGGTCCGGCTTCATACAATATTTTATAGTTTTTGGTAAGAACTCATAAATGAAAAAAAGTGATCAAAAAAAGTGCCTTAAGTATGCCAAATATTGTCACCTGCAAACCCCCTACATCCATTTGGATAAATGGAATAAATCCCAGGAGCTTCAGTAATTTAAGGGTACTTAAGAGCAAAGGAATGATCTTTAAAAAATCTGTCCTATTTTGAAATATCATGAAAATTTTACTTACAAGTTTTAATGATTTTTTTTTTAGATCGCTACATTTGTTTAGAAGCAACGAACTTACTTCGTTTTGTTCAAAATATAGCTTTTTTATTTGCTACTTCAATTTGCCATTGGTATGTTTTAAAAATCATTTGGGTGCACAATCTACCAAAAAATTAAAATTGTGACTATTAAAATAAAATTTGTGAGTGTCGTAAATTTATTTCATTCTTAAGAAAAAAAATTTGAAAGACCTCACAATGAGACTTACATACAAAATATGCTAAAATTAGCAATTAGCGGAGGATATTATTTAGATTTTTAGATTGATGGAATCCATTTCCGGCATAAAAGTTAATGTTTGACCACACTGACCGGACAGTCAAACCTAACCCTGAATCTATCTGATTTACTATTCTGTTTTAGAATGGAACGTAAAAATTTTTTTTGGATCAAGAATCCTCTCTTGCTATAAAATTTGAGGTTCGGCCACTTATCACTACATAGCTATATGAGTTTAGGGCTAGAAATTAGATTTGTATTTACAAAATTAAACAAACTTCAACAGAAGCAACAATTATAGAATTTTTAAAAATATTGTACTGAAGCAACAGGTTTTTGCCTTCCAAAGGCAGGTCCAGTTCTTTTTTTGCTATAGCTGCTTCTTCTGATTGAGCTGATCAATAAGTCAAAAGAACACACGCTTTCTCATAAAGTCCTTGTTTCTTCTGTCAGTTCTTCATTGTGTTTTTGTAGGTAATTTAAAAAGTTTTTCTTATACCTTATTTAAATAAAAATATAAGATGATCAAAAAGAAAGGACCTATCAACAAGAGTGTAAACTCTTGTTGATGAGTTTTTTCTTTTAATAAAAATAATAAAAAACTAGAGTTTACATACTCGTTTATTTTAAACCCGTTTCATTTAAAGGGTGGCACAAAAAAGTTTCTACACAACAAAAAACACCACCATGCAATTGATCAGAAAATACAGATGAATAATTGCTTAGAAACTAAAGATAAAAAATTGCTCAGAAACTACAGATGAGTATGAACAGCTATAATGCTGTGTTGCATATACTGTTGGGTCTCTATTAAGATTTAGTTGATAATATATAAAAAACACAGCAAAAGAGTTTATACCTATCAGTGAATTAAAAAATTATGTGTGACTTTGATGGATTGTAGCAAAAACGTGGATGCATTTCAAACAATGAAGTAGTAAGAGTTGTTGCAATAGAGAATGGAAAACGTGTTGGCTTCCAATTTGAAACAAAAACTTGTAAATTGTGTTCAATATGTGAGTTCAAAAAATGCAAACACTTAAAGAATGAGTTTTAATTCTTTCATTACCAAAAGTGTAAAATCTGTCATCATACTGGATCAGCTTCTTCTATGGAATAGATTCTGAAAAAAGAAACAGTTTGTGGTATTACAACAGCTCTTGGTGATGGAGATAACAGATTCATATGTTCGTGTTATTGCTGTTAAAAATATTGCAGCAATAAAAATTATTTTGGAATAAAGGAATTATTTTGGAGTACAAAAATTAAAAAAGCAGAGTACATTGGGCATAATCAAAAATGTGTTGTTACTTACTTAAGAAAACCTAAAAACAATAAAGAAACTTTATGTGATGGAAAAGAGTTGGTGGTGGTAGTGGTGGTGGTCACTTAACTGAAAATGTTATAAAAAAATTTGCAAAACTATTATGGAAAGGTAATAAAACTAGGATAAAACCTTAGAAAAGTTAATAAAATGACACATTTAAATTAGATTTGCAAAACTATTAAATATTACAGACACTATTAAATGTTAAAACTATAACTATTAAACTATATTATTAACTATAACTATTAAATATTACCTTAAGAACTTATAATAATTTTTTTCAGCTGATGTGATGATAAAAAGTGAATAAAACAAAAGTGACCAAATAATTTAAGAAGTAAAATCAACAAAAGTTAAACTGATATCAAAATTGTTTATATCCATTGAGATTTTATTTATAGCTGAAATATAAAAATCATGTAAAGCTTATTTAAATTTTATTCTGTATAGGTTGATAATTGAAATTTCAATATAGTTAAAAATTGTTTATTTCATTTAAAAACTGATACTTAAAAAAATATTCCAAAGCCAACAAAATATTTTCTAAACCAACTAAATTTAATTGACATAATTATTTGAAATGTAACACTTTATGCATATAAAATATTTCCTAAAATATTAACAATATAAATTTTAACAAAAGAAATATTCTTATGACATTCAAAAATATAATCAAAAATCAGTCCTATATTCGTTCTAGATAAAAGGTTTTGCCCTGTTTACTTAAATCTCTCTCATATGATTTATATTCCTCAGTTAGAAGTCTCTGCAACTGTGAACGACGAAGCTTAAAGAAGAATAAAGTTGTTTAAACTACAATATTTAATTAAACAAATTACTTTTAGTGTAATAAAGATATTTTCTTGACAATAATTAATGATGTTGATTTTGATGATGCTAGCAGATATAAGTTTCCACTATCTACTTCCATAATAATAATAAAAAGGATTACCAAAATAGAAACTTTTTGTTCATATTTTAACTCTTCTTTTATTAATTCATTATCTCCCTTCGCTTTCCTTCTATCAGTTATCTAAAAAATGGTAATTAATTTTAATGTAATTGTGAAAAAATCCCTAAAAACAAAATGCTTATAATAAAATGCTTATAAATAAAATGTTTATAGATAATGAGCAAGAAAAGCTCAAACTTAAAAGCATCAAATCAAAGTTGCATATTTTTTTAATGTATTTCTAAGTACAGAAAGTATTTAAAAATTAGCAGCAAGAAACAATTTACCTCTTCCAACTTTTCTGGTCTCTTTATGATCTCAGCAACTATACACTCCCTAAAACATGTCTATTACTTAAGAATGTTTTAAGATCATGTCAGACACTGCTTGTACACAATTGGTGTTTGCAGCAGAAAAAATTTCAGTATGACTTGAAGCAATTTTATAATGATATATATATGAAAATTGTATAATGTTTGTTGATAATCCTGGAAAAATTCGCTTACTTGGCAGAACTTTTTTCATCACTTGCATATTTTTCATCTCCCTAAAGGCTCAATAATAATAAGTAATAACAATATTAATAATAAAAACAATAACAATAGTAACAAAAATAACAACAAAAGTAAAAGCAATAACAACAACAACAACAACAACAACAATAATGATGATGATAATAACAACAATAACAATAACAATAAGAGGAAAAAGAAAAATATTAACAATATGTTAATATTAAATATAATACTAAAAATATGTTAATGATAAAAATGTTAACAATAATATAAATTTTTTCTAATTAATTCCTAATTTTTGCAATTATATCTCGCATGACCAACAACAATTTATACTCTAAATAACACTTACCTTGATTCTTATTTGTTGCCTTTTAAAAGACTTTTGAAAAGACTTTGCAGCAGAGCCTTCATTTTCGTATCTATATGATGTTGCAAGAAGAGACATTTTCCATACACATTATGTAAATAGCACTACTAAATTAAATAAATCCCTAATTTACTCTGTCGTAACTATGTGTTACGTGTAATAAGTACACATAAAATATAACTATAAATATATACAATGCACAAAAATTTATGTCAATTCTCGTTAATTAGCTATCCTACATACTGTTAAGTGATAAATATATTTACTAAGATATTAGATATAATGCTTTCAACATATAAACTGTTTGTAATTTTTAATCTCGTCGCTAGGCAAAATATTAAGATAACCATAACGGCAGACGAAGAACTTAAAGAATTTCTTGAAAGGGAAAGGAAGGGAGGGTTTGAGAAGCTCAATAATAGCAAATTTATTTTTAACCAATGTAAATGTTATAATTAAAGCATTCTCACTCATCGTTTTTCTCCCGTCTCTCCTCCATCCCCCTCCACAGGCACTTAGTTTGGTTGATACCTTTATTAGATTTTCGATACTGTAAATATAAAAATACATAAATGTACCTCTTAATCACACTTTATGCATCTACATCACCACTTTTTACAAGTATGCATACATGACATTCGCTAAATCATTCATCACCTAAATGTTCACTGAGAGCATATAAATGATAGAAACTTAGTTAATAGCGTCAATCTTTATTCTGATTTCGAGTATCTTTATTGGAAACTACACTTTCTTGCTATTATATTGTAAATAGCTGAATGCTCGCTAAAATGATGCAAATTATTATTAAATTATTAAATCTGTAACGCCATTGAACGTTCTAGCACTTCTGTAACGGAATTACAATTAAATTACAAAATATAAATATATACATAAAGTAGTGTGTTGAAAAAAAACTGCTTACCTTAACGCTTGATTTACCCAGATGATACAAACTCATTATCTTTATTTAAAAATGGCTTTGTCTTTCTTCGAAAGTTTTATTTGAAAGGTATATATATATATATATATATATATATATATATATATATATATATATATATATATATATATATATATATATATATATATATATATACCTTTACATTTCGGTTTTAACCACTACCGTAATAAACCGGTGTAGTATGAGACTTTTACTTCCGCGTTTATTTTACTCCCCAGTAAAAACAGCATATTTAGTTTTTACTCCCCAGTTAAAATCTCATATTAAATTTTTACTCTAATTATGAGATTTTTACTCCCATAAATTATTTTGCGGCAAAACGTATTTAATTACTGTGGTTTCTTAAAAAGTATTAAAAAAGCAAATCTTTTAAAGCAGTAGCTTATTTTTTTTTTAATTTAGCGATGCATACTGAAATTACCGACATTTATAAATTTTTGAAAAGAGGTATATATCCTAAGACAGCTATTAGTAAAGGTGATAAATCAAACTTTCGAAGAAAGACAAAGCCATTTGTAATAGAAGATGATGAGTTGTATCATCTGGGTAAATCTAGCGTTAAGGTAAGCAGTTTTTTTTCAACACACAACTTTATGTATATATTTATATTTTGTAATTTAATACTAATGTTTTTTACAGTAATTTTCATTTAATTAGTTATTAGTTAATTAATTTTGATTAATTACTTATAAATTAAATAAAAAGTAAAGTGAATTTTTATTATTTCTAAAATAAGATTGTTTTTTTGTTTTAAGTTTTTTGTTGCAAGTTTTGATTAGTTTGATTTTATCTTTATTACAACTTTTATTTTTATAGTAGTAGTATGCTTACTATAACTCTTTAAAAATACACTTAAATCTTATTTTATAAACCAGGTTTGATTTTGGTTGTTAACCTAACAATATATTGTGAGGTTATTTTGTTGGTTTTTATTATATAGAGATGTTTATGTTTTTTTTATCTTGCCTTTGAATGCATGTGTGTTAAATATTTATTCTTTTTAAATTCATTTGTTGTCTTTATTTGTTGTTGTCTTTTTAAATTCATTTGTTGTTGTTGTTTTGTTGAAATACACGATATAAAAATCAAGTAGAAAATGCGTATAATTATAACACGGAAAACGTGAGCTCGGATGATGATAAAAATTGCAAGGAGGAAAAAGCATCAACAGATGAAACTGTTAATCAGTTATTTAACTTTTCAGCCATCATTTTATTTAGTTTAAAAAAAAGTTTAGCTCTTGTTAAAAGATCTTCAATTTCGCAAACATTTTTTTTTGATGAGATTAAGAAACAGAGACTATAAACAAATAAATTATCGTCATATTTTCATGTCGTTGCAACTCAAACTTTTTAATAATTAGTAAGATAATGAAAGCTAAAAGTGTTTATAATAAAATTACTATAGATCCTGGTGCTATCGATGGGTTAACAGAAAAACAGATTAGCAAACTCAAGAAACTAAATCTTTTAGCAGAAAATTGGAAGTTCCTAGAAATTTTACACTATAATCTTGCGCCATTATTTGAAGCAACGAAACTTCCTCTCCACTAGAAATTTTCCAACACTTACGTCGGCAAAATGTTTCCAAAATACGTTAATGAACTTTCTTAAAAATGAATCTTCATCTAAATGTTTTCTATCACACATTCTAAAGTCGAATGGTTCTCTGAAGAACCTGGTCATTATATACATATTTTACATTCCAAATTTGAACTGAAAATTCAAAAATAATTGTAGTTTTAAATTTGATCTAACTTATACGACAATATGATGCAAATGATTACTATTATTCTGAATTACGTTTTAAATATAATATTGGGATCTTTGTGTAGAATCTGAAATTCATATTGTATCCTAAATTAATTTTACTAATTGATAAAATAAAATCGTATGGCAGCTATTAACCATTGGCAGTATATCACTTTTTTTTTCAGAATTCATGTTTAGTCAAGTTTATAAGGTTGCACGTTATAATCAACTAACACGCTGAGTAAAAAAACAAAATGGCGTCTTAAAAAAGATGAAAAAAGTTTCTGAAGAACCTTTAGAAGAAACTTAAGATATTTACTCTAACAATTAATGCGAAGAACCTTAAAAGTTCTTTAAACTTGCATTAAAAAAGTAGGCGGTTCTACAAAGAACCATTTAGGTACGTGAAGAACCCACGGGTTCCTTAAGTCGACTCTAAGAACCTTTAGGTTCTTTGAAGAACAGCCGCAGAACCTTCAAGAACCCTTTAGATTTGCAGTGCTATCACTTTCTTTGGTCGAGAAAGAAAACATGCTACGAAGTAGATTTCTCAAGTTCATGAAGGTATACTTTAATGGAAAGATATCTCCAAAACAAAAGTTACAAACTTTACTTGCATGTTTCTTTGATCCGAAAACTTACGAGTGCCTTACAGAAAAAGAATATCAGGAAACTGAAAGTAAACTGTTGAAAACATTTTCAAGGAAGGTCAACGTTTATAAACACTTGTTTAGAAAATGACCAAAACCAGCCGAGAAGTGGTTTGTTATAAAATATTATTTGTTTTTAAATTTAAATATATTTAAAGTTATGTAAATAATTTTTTAAAATACAATTACAAAAAGATTTGAATATAGAACTTCAAGATTCACCTGGTCAATCTGTGAACCATAAAAATGGATTTACTAAACTTGCAACATTGTGTAGTATCAATCTAAGCGTAGAAAAAAATACAATCAAAGCGAAATATCAAAGAAGAGTTATCTTTTTTCAATTATGCTTTATAGCAAAAAATATGGAAATTTGATGAATTTTGGTGGGGGAGACCGGGGCAGTTAGCTACAGGTGTAAGTTGACACACTACGTTTAAGTTTAAAATTTTCCATCAAAAATTTCCTAACTTCACATGGAACATATTATATTTTACATTGGCACATTTTCTTTTTTTTTGGAGGCCCTTTTTGGGCCACAAATATTTTTTTTTGTAATGACACTTGAATATGCTTGCCAAATTCATATTCTTTTGAACAGCACTTTGACGTCTTCAAAAACAAAGTTCACCCAGAAATGTACAAGGCTCAAAAACTAAAACTGTAGCCAACTAGCCCTGGTTTCCCCTACATATATGAAAAAGATATTCCAATGTTAGCCTCTAAAGCAAGAGTAGTTTGTACTTTGCCTGCTTTATCGGATAGTTCGGTAGGGGCAGAATCCTCATTCAGTGTTACTAAATTTATTCATCGAAAAGAAAGATGTAACCTTATGAAAAAAGAAGAAGAAAAGAAAGACGTTAACTTGAGCTCAAGAAATTTACGGTAATCAATGATACCTAAAGTGAAGATATAGCTAAACTTACTTTAAAATTTGATATTTAATGTAACTGAGAATGGAAGTAATTCACTTACATAGTTTGTATTTTACATACTTTATGATGAAATATGTCTTTTGAAAATGCCAATAGGGGGTTTGGCGATTTGACAAAACAAAAAAACTGTGTGATTATTTTAACAAAATATAGCGATTGCTTTAACTGTTCGTAACTATTTTATTTTAGTTATTGTAAATGCAGTTCCTAAACATTTTAGCATTTGCAAGCAGGACCGTGGTTAGGTTTCCCCACACCCCAGCGATTTAAGGGGCTCTTTTTAAAAATAAGCCCCCCCCCCCCCGCCTTTTTTTTTTTTTTTTGAAGCTGCATCAAATAAAGGATAGTTTTTGGAAATTAAATGTATAGTTTTTGAAAAATTTTCTGAACGGTCCTCTTCGTATTTGATAATGCGTTAAACGAATTATATTTAGAGACGTTAGAGCTGATTAACGGCTTTAATTGAATTTTTTCCAATAATTAAAGCTTTTGCAAAAAATGAATTTTTTCCTAATTTAGATTTATTTTTTGCAACAGAATTTCTTTAGTTAAATAATATTCAATGAAGACTCTTTTTTACTTGTTTAAACTACAATGCAGTAAGAGATTTTTATTACCACGATAAAAATCTCATTAAAAACTTTATTCATCAGTAAAAATATCGTATTATATATTTACTGTCATTATGAGATTTTTACTCCCCGCATAAAAAATATACTTTTTGGATAAATGCATTTTGCACAAATTAATCTTTAAATTGCTTAATAATGTAAAAAAAAGCCTTGAATTTTCTTTCTTTCTGGCAGCAGGAAGCGAAAATTTCCTCTTCCCCTTTTGGCGACCGATACCAGTTGGGGAATGAAGACCACTAGAGGCAACTTTTAAATCTTCTTGCATACAAAATATCTTCTAACGGCAATTCACCTCTTGACTGGTGCCAACCTCCAAAAAAAATTCCATCAGCGGCCGCCAATCGGCAGGCGGAAGCTACTGAAGGTGGAGGCAAAAACATTCTGTCCGAAAAAATATTTTAGGAGGCGGACGGCAAAACCTTGAACCTCCAAAAAGAGTTCATGTTTCGGTATAATGGTACTTTGCCGCCAGAAAAGATTATCATCGTTGATGCGTTACATTAACATAAAAAATGTTTCATCAAAAAGCTCAATATAAAGGAAGCTTTAGAAAAAGCGCGCCCTGTCAAAAAATGTGGTATAGTCAAAGATTAGAATGGATGGGAAGCAAACCATCATATTGATTAAGCTTGCCCCCAATTACAAAACATTTCCACAAAAATGGCCCGCATGCATGCAGAATAATTCCTAAGAATATAACACAGATGTACCCAGAAGCAGGCAACTCTCCTGAATATGCTGCTTTTCTTACAAATCAGTATGTTAAAACAACATAAAATGACTTTTATTTGATGAATAAAAGTAAATAAAATAACTTTTTACTTACTAAGTAAAATATAGTATTCAAGTAACTTTTTTTTTCAAATTACTTTTATCTAAGTTTCCTATTTTAATTTTTGTTACTTTTACCCATAAAAGTAATTTCATATATATATTTTTTTTTTAATCTTATGTTTTACGTAAGATTACTTTTCAAAAATCTTATGTTTACGTAAGATTACGTTCAAAAATAATTTACTTTTACATGTAAAAAGTAAATTACATTTTAATGCAAACTATTTGTAAAAGTGAAATCTAAATCACTTTTTAAAGTAACTTACTTTCACATGGCTTATTTTTAAAAGTAATTTACAAAAAGTAAATAACTCTTTTATGTTAATTACTTTTGCATGTAAAAAAAAAATTACTTTTACCAATAAAAATTACGCATTTTTAAAATTTATCTTTATGCAAGTAATTTTTACATGTAATATAAAGTTATTTTTTAAAAAATGAATTACTTTGAATTGACACCTATTCAATTCAAAGTTATTCATTTTAAGCTTGTGTTAGACATCATCCTGTTAATTTACACATTTTAGCAGGTGTCTAACACTAGTTTAAAACGCTTTTAACAAAAAGGCAATTAATGCATAAAAATTTACTGAGCGTAAACTTTTAGTCTCTAAGTATATACTTAAGAAATCCAGACATTCATTTAATATTATATTTATTTTGAATGTTGCATCCTTTATAAAAGAAACCAAACTTTAAGCAACGTTTATGGCTGAATGAGCCCCTAAAACCATATAGACCCTCGTGCGGCGCCCTGCCTGTACTCTCCTCTTGTTGGGCTTATAGTAACTTTAAAAATTTTGTGGCAGGAAGCATTTAAAATTAGTATAATAATATAGTTTTTCTAAAATGCATTAAAAGTTCATTTGTTCTTGATTGCAAATTGCATCAGTTTTAAACTTCATACCATTATCTTCATGGTTTTTCTACGTTTAAAGCGCATCCATCTCTAAAATTTAAAAATTTTCTTTTTAAGTGCTGGTTTGTAATTGGGATGATATGAAAGAATGATATATATAAGAAATGAAAGCCAGTTGGCATAATTCCCTCAAGGAGCCGAAATATTTTTCATAATCCTAATTTAATATTCACTGCTCTTTTAAATAAAAATTGAGTTGAGCCTTTTCATAAAACTTTTCATAAATTCATTTATGTTTTTTGAATTGTTCTCGGACTGATGCTAAATTCTTCAACATTGTGTCTAAAATATTTTATGCAAAGCAAGTTAAGCTAATACATGAGCCGCTTTTCGTTAATGCTTGTTGAGAGACGCTACAACCTCAATTATAACTGTTGTCATCTCGCTCAAGGTTTTTGAACAGATACAAATGATGATGGTCCAGCTTTGCCTTCAAATTCACTTAAAGAGGTAACAAAACTGATGATATCTTTTTGTGGCTGTTGAATGATGAGGATTTTCTTTTCTATGATGCACTGAATAAAGGGGTTTTTGATTCGTGTGGTTCTGTTGATTATTTGATCACCTTCTGGAATCCTTTGCAGTATAATATTCATCAATCTACTTCTAAATGATGGAGATATATGATTACTACACTACAGAGTATTTCAGAAGAATTTACATCTATTAAAGCATTATATTCGTCATTACAGCATATCATGCTACATTACATTATCTATTATAGCATGACATTATGTCTATTACAGTATAGGTGGTTATTAATCAATAGAGTTTTTACCTCTCTGAAGGTGAAAGCAATCTACAATTAGATTTGAAGTTCTTCTGATACTTACAGTGACGTACCTAGGGTAAATAGCGCCCTGGGCAAACACCGATCTCGCGCCCCTCCTTTCCCACATAAACTTCAACTTTTTAATAAATGATGACACAAACTTTTAATAAAACTTCATTATTCATTATAAATAAACAATTTGTTTATGTAACATATATTACAATTTTTTTTTCTAGCTTTAATAGCTGCAAATTTCTTAATAACACTGTCAAAATCAATTTCTTCGGTATATTCTCGCTCTATGCTTAGCCTCTTTTGCGCCCCTTTTAGGTTGGCGCCCATGGCACGTGCCCTGCCTGCCCTACCCTAGATACGCCACTGGATACTTAGACAACTAATCTATAATATAATTCCTAGAGTTAATGTTCAATGTTCAATGTTCAACGTCGTTTCGTCATTAGTTACTAGGCTTTGAAAAAGCGCGTTCTCTCAATGCACGCGGCCATTGAAAAAAATCTCTTAAGCGAGTTAAAACTTTTTTCCTTTTGAAATTTAATTATTAGTTTAGATATATTACCTAAAGAATCATATTAAGATAAATGATAATCTTTAAGACCATGTTGGCGCTACTCGACTTTCTCCCCCCCCCCCTATTTTTATGATTGATTCTGATAGAGAATTTTATGCTGATTAAGAATCGTATAAAAACATGGTCTCAAAATCAATGGAAAGTGCTCTAATCTGAAGTTGAAAGTACAAAAATATACGACAAATCTCTAATATTCGCCATCTTGAAAAAACTAATTCTACGGTTGGTTTTATTTTCAAAAGCAAAAAATGCCAGCCCGGTTTTTACAACAAAAAAAAATTTTTTTAGGTTTAATATGAACGGCAAAGTTCCCTCGAGTATACACTTTTTTTTTTTTTTTTAAATAAGAAAGTAGTACTTAAATCTTAAGAAACTATTAGTATTTAGTTACTTTTCGATAAGAAACTTATTTTATTAAGGTTCGAGGAACATCTCCTAATTTGTGTTCTGTTCAGGGACAAACCTTAGGATTATATGACAGTGATGGAATTCAAGCTATTTTAGCTGACAATAAAACGGGATAACATGTTTTCAAAGTTCATTTTATGTACTTTTTCTCACTTTCGATAATTAAGCAACTTTTACTACTTTTTAGTATTAGAGTTGAAAAAATGTACTCTTAAAATAAGAAACTTTCTAGTACAAGCTCATTTGCTTCGTTTCTTATGTGTAATCGGACAGAAAAACTAGCTATAAAGCGTGTTACTCTTGCGAAACATGATTCCTTTTTATGAATTTTAAATTTATAAGAGATTTTATGACAATTCTCAGATAATATTAAATCTTTAATAATAAAGAAAGAGTAATTGAAAAGACAAACTTCCTTCGAATAATAAAAATAGAATTCCTTATGTTCTTTGCAAAAATGTTTTTAGTGAATGTAAGTGGCTATGAAAATAGCCGTTTTTTTGATTTACCCAGTCCTTGGCATGAATTATAATGCTAGTAACGTTTAATGCACACAGTAAGCTTTCGAGGAAGTCAAACAGGATACGCTGCCACAACCTGATCCCAAAAATGAAAAAACCGATGTTCGGGGAATCTCTGCATCCACATAAATTCAGACAAATAGTCAGCTATCATTTCACGGTTAGTTGGTCCCATCATTGATTTGATTTTTGCTTTCGCTCGACACCACATAGCTTCTACATGATTTGTTGTCACGCCAGTCAGAGGTTCTACAAAGTTTCGAGTGTGGTTGACAGTGCCATGTAAATATGCAGGAGCTTGCAAATCATTACAAGCTGCCCACATATCACTCCAGACAATAGAGCCAGGAAGTATCCATTGATTTATGATTGGAATCAATGTTGCAGAGTCGCGATTTTGGACGGGAATTAAAAAGCCTTTTTTAGTAGCAGGTTCATATCCGCCAAATATCCACTGCTGTGGGATTACTCTACCAACGTGATACTTCCTTCGACAGAAAACAGATTCATCTATTTCAACAATGCACCCTGGACCACCTATTGGATCAGGGTTATTGATGAAATATGAGACACAAATATCTCTGCAAAATTGATTCCAATCAACAATGGTGTCATCGCTTCCTATGTTAAGCTCTTGCCTTATATCGCTAATTGATAATCCCCGACTCTTACCTGCACTTCTACCCCAAACGTAAGTTAATCCTAATATTTGCCAAAGTTGTAGGTGGGATTTCTCAAAAAAGCTGCCTTTTCTTATGCTGAAGGTTCTTTTGCACCGCTTAACTTGACATCTCCAAATGAACTGATCGATTGATCCATTCTTCACTTGCTGTGTGCAGGCCACGTTACATACACTACAACGCATACTTTCGGCGAGTAAACCATAAGTTCTGCACCAGTGGATTGTAGCTTCAATGTTGTATTTGAATTTTGCTCCTATTTCTGTTAAGGAAAGAGAGTCAAATTCGTTTATTGTTGGTCTTCGAAGGGCCATGATATTAAGATAAATAAACTTACTAGACAGTTAGTACTGAAACATTCCTTTTTATATGACAGTTACAATGAAAATAATTTTTCACGGGGGGTTAACTTAAAGTATTAGAAAAAAAATCAACAGTTTGAAATATGTACATTTTTAATGCAAAAAGTTTAGTAATGCTAAATTTATTTTAGTATATAACCAATAAAAGATTTTTCAACTTATTTGATAAAAATTTTAAAAGATATTCTAGACAACAAAGTAATGATCCCAGCTAAACCAAATTTGCGTGATAAATTTAAATGTCAATGAATTCTCAAAACGTTCCATAATTAGAAGTTTTTGTTATGAATATAAAAACCAGGTTGTTAGTACTTTTAAAAGATAACTTTTAAAACAAAAAAAATCATTTTTCAAGATGGCGAATATTAGAGATTTGTAGGCACCGCCGATTCGGTTCGTAAAATCCGCAAAAAGCCAATCCGACTTATTTTGCGGATTAAAATAGTCAGTTTGTAAAAATTTTTCGGATTAATAATCCGAAAACTAATTTACGAACCACTAGCGAATTTTTTTTTTGCGGATTCACTTCGCTGTTCGGATTATCAATCCGAAAAATTTTTACGAACCACTAGCGGATTTTTTTTTTTGCGGATTCTCTTTGCTGTTCGGATTATTAATCCGAAAAATTTTTACAAATCAATTTAACTTTAATTCGTTTAGCGAATTATACGAATCGCGTTCCGTTCGCGTCACCATTAAATGGTGTGGTCCAAAAAAATTACGTTTTTATTATGTGCGCGTCCTATAAATAGTGGATTTCTTTTTTATTTTCAATCAGTTCTATTTGGAAATCTTAACATACAACAATTCGTTCAACAGATCAAGTCTACTATTCTTCACCTACATTTATTACGGTAAGCCAATATTATATTAATTTGATTTAAAAGTTAAGAATATTTCAAACTGAATTTTTGCGGTTTTTTTTTTTTTTTTTTTTGTGGATCGAATTCCTTTGCGAATTATTTCGCTTTGCGGATTGCTTCAATTAGTGGATTGGTCCGATAAAATTTATATTGTAATATTTCTTCTACTTAAATATTAACAGAAATAAAAATAGAAATAGAGATAAAAACTAGTTTGAAAAATTGTTACGCTCATTTCAATAATTAAGGCAAATAATTAGTTCTTTTATTGAAAATTTTATGCATGCCTCTAAAATATCATTTATTGTTAAGACGAATATTAAGGAAAATTTTCAAATAACTTAATAAATAATTAGTTCTTTTTCGGAAACTGTTTGTATGCATCAAAAACTATCACGTTTTATTAAGGCAAATATTAAGGAAATATTGAGGCAAATATTTCAATAAAAAGTCAGTAAATCGAAAATGTGATTTGATCCGTGTTTTCGAATTTTTAATCCGAAAAGTAATCCTTATTAACAATCTGATCCGTTTTTGTGGATTTTAAATTCAATAAATAATCTGAAATATTCATCCGATCCGATATGGCAAACTCAATCCGATTCGTTTCTTTTTTTTTTTTATTTCACTTTTTTTTTCTTTTCAGATGCCTAAGCTGTCTAATATTTGGGAATTCTTCAACAATGTGGAGGAAAAAAAGGCAAAATGCAAGGCCTGTGGCAAAATATACTTAATCAATAAAAGCACCACAAGTCCTTTAAGGAACCATTTGAAAAGAGTCCACTTGAATTTATATAAACAATTAGAAAGGAAAGACAAGCAAAAATCAACAATACCAGACATTTTTGATGAGCTTGCCTCTGAAGACTCAGATTTTGAACAAACACAAGAAAGAGGAAAAAAGAGGAGATGTCCACAAACACAAAAAGATACACCAGTATCGCCACAGCCTGGACCAAGTGGAACTTGTGGCACTTCCAACACACAGACACTGCAAGGCAGAAAACAGGCTACCAAACCTGAATGGGAAGTTACTGATATCAATCAAATAAGAACTGTTGTTGACATTACAAAATGGGTGATTGAGGACACTCAACCATTTTCTATTGTAGAAACTGACGCATTCACCCGGATGATGAGAACTGCAACCAACGGTCAATTCAGAACCATTACAGCAAAGAATATATCTACAAAATACATTCCTCTCCTTTTTAAATTCATCAAGGAACAAGTAAAAAACATTTTCAATTCAGACAAGTTAAATCTTGATGGAGTGGCCTTTACATCCGACGTGTGGACCACTGATCACACCAATTTGTCTTTCATGAGCCTTACACTCCACTATATAGATTCAAAGTTCCAATTAAAGCTCTTCTTGGTAGAAATGTCCTACTTCCCCGAACAACATACTGCCGACAATATTGCCAAGAAGCTCAATGAATCTATCAACAAACTGGAACTTGATTTTGGAGTCAAAACCTGGATAACAGTTGACTGTGCAGCTAATGTCCAAGCAGGTGTTAGGAAATCAATTGGGGTTCAAAGTGCAATTTGGTGTGTCGACCACCGTCTAAATCTAGTTGTCAGTGGTGCTGTCGATGATAAAAGATGTCCAAAATGGTCAATTCTCAACCACAAAATAACAAAATTAGTAGGTCACTTCAACCAGTCCTCTCAAAAAGCTATGACTTTAGTTAATGCTGCCAAAGCCTTAAAAAACTCCAGAACGAAGTTAGTACAGAGATGCCCCACAAGATGGAACTCTGACCTCCATCAAATGGAGTCTGTGGTGGATCTTCTTCCGGCGATGCATTCTTTAAAGAATCCGAACCCTACTGTTTCTGGAGGTTGTAAGTTGACAGATCTTTTACCAACAGATGATGAAGTGGAATCTATTCAATCTGTCATCCGGCTTCTGAGAGGCTTTTCAGAATTCTCTGAGAAATGCAGCAGTGAAAAGAATGTTAGCATCTGTTCCGTTATTAATTGCCTATACAACATCAGAGGAGGATTAGCAAGGGAGATGATCAAGCCAAAAACCGAGGTGTCATCAGAGCTTGCTCACTACTTCAATGAAGATCTAAACAAAAGATTCGAAGGGGAGTTGATGAATATTGAATTCTCTATAGCTCATTTTTTAGATCCTAACAGCAAGGGCATGTGCTTTGTGGATGAGGGGGAAAAGTTTGAAGTAGTCAAAACTGCAGTAAAAAAAGCTATGGAAGAACTGTCAAAAAAAGAAATTTTGGCTAGCCAAAGGACTCCTTCCCCTTCAATGTTGGATGATGAAGATGATGACGACTTTGATTTCACTGAACAACTGAGGAAGAAAGTGTTTGGTGCAGGTTACATTAATCCTGGAGGTGAAACAAGCACCAAGAAAGCCATTTCTACTGAAATTGAGGGGTATTTGAATTCAAAACCAGTTCCAGCAAATACAAATGTACTGGAATTCTGGAAACAAAACCAGTATATTTACCCAATAATGTCAAGGCTGGCCAGAAAAAACCTCTGTATACCTGCTGCATCATCAACATCTGAAAGAGTTTTCTCAACAGCAGGGTATATATACAGCTCTAGAAGAACCAATCTTTCAATCTCAAAGGTTGAGATGTTGGTATATATGAAAGAAAACACTAAGCAACTCAGTAAAATTCAAGACATTGTGTGGCCAGGAAATGAATTTGGAAAATGATTAACTTTCAGTGTGATTTTGACTTTTTTTTATTTCTTAACAAGGAAATCATTTCGTTTCATTGTATATTTGAATATTATAAATAAATAAAAATGAATCTTAATTCGAAAGCTTTTTTTATTCTGAATCCGTATAAATCCGTAAAAAGAATATCGGTTCGGATTCCAATTCGAAAAAAATTTTTCGAATTGCAATCCGATCCGAAAGTATCGAATCGGATTGCAATCCGAAAAAATAATCCGAAAAAATTTTAACGAATTATTTTCCGATAAATTATTTTCGGATCAAATCAATCCGTAAGTAGTTTGAACCGTTTAGCATAGATAATTCGGTGCACAATCCGCAAACCGATAAACAGTAACGAATCGGCGGTCTCTAGAGATTTGTCGTATATTTTTGTACTTTCAACTTCAGATTAGAGCACTTTCCATTGATTTTGAGACCCATGTTTTTATACGATTCTTAATCAGCATAAAATTCTCTATCAGAATCAATCATAAAAATAGGGGGGGGGGGGGGAGAAAGTCGAGTAGCGCCGACCATGTTATAATTGAAGTAAGTATATAAAATAGTTATATATACATTTTTATTAGCTAAAGTAGAAAGGATTTAAATTTTTATCAGAAAAAGTAGAAAGGATCTTAATTTTTTAAATCGTTTATATTTTGTTTGTTTTAGCTTTTCTTTTAGCAGTTTTATTTTTGTTATTTTATTTTTTAGAAGGAAAATAAGGGTATGGATGTTATTTAAAGTTATACTAATGCTATTTCCATAAAATGGTTATTACTACTTTGAAATTATTACTACTTTGAAATTTCTGTGATGCTATAACTATTATTGTTCTTTTTTAGAAAATTTAGAAAATAAATTAAAATTTTGTGCCAACACTGACATGGCATGTCACATGTTATAGTATGTAAAGGTTAAATTTCGTTGTGAGGATTACAGTTCTTATGAAAAAAAAAAAAAAAAAAGAAGGTAAAGAGTATTGTTTGTAAATATATTTTGTATCTTTTTAAATTTTCTGGCATCATTTTTAAAATTTTTGTTTGCACACTTATAGCTGTTTTATCAATGTGTTTTTATAATAATATAAAGTGTTTGTGAATGTGTTGATATGTGTTATATAATTGTTTTAAAAATATGTTTAAATATGTATATGAGGTATATATATTTAACCTTATATACATATTTAAACACATTTATTGTGTTTATAGTTGGTACATATGTTTATATTATGTTGTTTCCGTGTTTTCAAAGTGCTGTGACTTGGTAAACGTGTAGAGCAAGATTTGTCAACTTTGCCAGCCAAGTGATGTACTTTTAACAGAGGGTTACACAATAGTTTTTAGTGTCAAACTGTTACTGCTTTAGGTCTTGCTGTTTTCAAGCTTTTATTTTTAAAGATTATTCTAAAAATACATAATAATGTATTTTAATAACATTTTGCGTAATGTTGTTACTTATGTTTTGTTATATATGAATATTATCTTACTTAAGTTATATTATATACATATTATATTAACTTATGTTGTGTGTTGTTGCTCTGATGTTTTTTTGTTATCTTTTGAGTTAATAGACATTTGGCTTAACTTCATGTTTGTGTCTGTTATTAAAAATGTTAAATAGGTAATTTTGTTAAAAATCACTGCTTTTAATCATTTACTAAAAGCCAATACAAATTATTTTGCTATATATACAATTTGTTTTATATCAATTTGATTTTTTGTCTTTAGCGCTGTTTACTACATGATTTTGCTATAAGTATTTTGGAATCATGATGTTCCAGCATAAATTGCTATAATCGCTATCAGTCTCCCTTCACATAATGAAGTTGCAGTTGTATTTGTTGGTGTACTACCTGTTTCCAGGGAAGATGTTGTTTACCCAAGAGGTCATCCTCTTAAAACTCTATCAAGTATGTCTGCCAACTTAGATCCTATGGTTTATCCTCTATTTTTTCCAAAGGGTGATGCTGGTTGGCATAATCAATTGGTTCACAACCCTGAACGTGCTACATTGGTTAGAAATCATGTTACATTTTCTCTGTATTACAATATAAACTTTCAGTTAGACAATTTTTTTCTTCACTCTTTTATGGCAAAAAACTGTTTCAGCAATATGCTATTGATGCGTATGTTAAAATCAAAGGCCAGCACCTTGCTTTCATCAGAAATAACCAAAACAAACTGAGAAGCAACCAGTATAATGTCTTACATGAGCATGTAAAGAATTAAATGCAATTGATAGGTTGTTAAAAGATATTTGCAACAACAACTTTCCATTCTGAGGAAAAATCATTCTTTTTGGTGGTGACTTTACGCAAATTCTGCCTGTTGTGAAAAGAGGACAACCAGCTGAGATAGAAGAATCGTGTATAAAATGTTCTTTGCATTGGCAATTGGTGCAGAAGTTTGCATGAACTGAAAATATGAGAGTAGAAGATGGGGAAGATTTTTTTTCAATGGCTACTAAAACTTGGGAATGGAACAATACCTGTCAAAGAGGAGGATCCTTATAAAAGATGCATTAAAATACCAAATCAGTGCATTATTAGAGAAAATAAATTGATTGTTGAAAAGATTTTCGGAGATGCTGATCAAAATGATTATTCTAAATGCATGATTTTAACACCAACTAATGTTGATTCATTATCAATCAATGAAGAAGTGCTTGAATGTCTGCCAGGTGAGGTCAAAATTTATTTAAGTGCTGATCAAATTGATACTGATGACCTTAATGAAAGAAATGACTTTCCTGTTGAGTGTTTGAATAGTTTAACTCCTTCAGGTATGCCACCTCATTGTTTAAAATTGAAAATTGGTTGTGTAATAATGCTACTTAGATATTTAGATCTCAAAGCTGGGTTATGCAATGGTACTCGAATGAAAGTTTGTGCTCTTCAAAATAATTATATTGATGCAGAGGATTTGACAGGTGTTTCTCTCATGGTCAACAATATGTTGCATGTTTAAGAATGAGAGCATTTAATAGTTTGTTTTTCAAAATTAATAAACATCTCATTCAAGGTGTGGTAGGTGAAAAGTGTTACACAAATAATGTTATATTTTCTAATATTCTTAATTCATAGTCTTAAGATTTTTATTTTGAAAATTTACTGTTTGTAAGTTGTGAGCACATTTTGTTTGTATAAATTTATTTATTATTTTAATATATATATATATATTTTTATAGTTTTTGATAAATATATTTGTCATTTAGTATTGTTATAAAATGTGTTTATATGTGTTATATAAAACCATATTTGTTTATAGTTGTATATATCTTTAAATTATATTGTTTCCATGTTTTCAAAGTGGTGTGACTTAGGATTATGTTGAGCATGATTGATAACCTTGCCAGCCAAGCGATGTATTTATAGCAGAGGTGTGACTTGGCAGCATTTATTGCCAGGCAGTATTACTGCTTTAGAGCTAGGTTGTGTTGTGTGGCCTTTTTAATTATTCTGGAAACACAATGTCTGTTAATGTTTAGCATAATGTGTATGCAACCTTGATCTTTAAATCTAGGGTGTTTTAATGTCCTAAGTTTGAAGTAATTGAATAACAAATATTGAATATAAAAACAAATATACTTTATGTATTTATATGTTTAGTAAAAAAATAAATATAGTTAACTTTAAATTGGTTTTCTAATTTTGACTTTCATATTTTAATTTGGTTTGTTATTTTCGCTGGATTTTAGGATCAAGAGTGTAAATATTCTATTGTTATGTGTTATTGTTGTGATGTTTTGTGTTCAAATTCATTTTTAACAATAAACACCTTCATGTTGGTGTCTATTGTTAAAAATGAATGTTAGGTAGTTTCATTATTGAAACTTACTGTTTTTATTTATTTACTTAAAGCCAAGACAACATTATGCTAAAAATGCAATTTATATCTTAATTTGATTTTATATATATATATATATATATATATATATATATATATATATATATATATATATATATATATATATATATATATATATATATATATATATATATATATATATATATTAGTATTGTTAATCCTTTTGTACTTCGAAATAGATTTTATAGTTAAATTTTCGATAAATGTTTATATTAACTGCCATGTCAAAATAGGTTACTATAAATAGGTAAATAGATTTTCAGTTTTTATGTGGTGTTTTTTTTTTTTTTTGGTTTTTTTTGGTTTTTTGTTTTTGGTTTTTTTTTGTTATGGTATTATAATTCCTTTTTTTTTTTTCTTCTTTAAGATTTACGATTGACGCATTTATACGATTTATAAAAAAACCTGATTACCTTTTATTGTAAATTTTTGTCAGTTAAAATGATATAAATATATGCAATTAGTTCAATTTTTAAAAATCTTCTCTATTTTATTCCTAATTATTTGTTTTAGGTAACTTTGGGGATCTTTTTAAACGGGGGGGGGGGGGTTATAATTGTAGTTTTGCGCATTCGTCAAATATCGAGTTGCTTAAATTTTATAAGGTGTTAAACTAATTATTTTAGTTTGCATTTGCAACACTTTTGAGGAAAGAAAAAATTCTTATATATATTAAAAATAAAAAATTGTTTTACATTTTATTATTCTGGTAGAAGGTCTTCATCAAAAACTTGATAACTCTTAATAAAGATAAATGTTTTTAAGGCAAAAACGAGGAAGGGAGGTCCTTTATTAGTGTCAAATTATTAAAGAGAATTAAATTTCGAGTAACAAAAGGAATTTTTAATAAATGGTAGCAAATAACCGTTTACTAAAAATTATTGAAACAAAGAGGCGATATATAAAATGGTCAGATTAGTGCCATAAATAGCAATAGTCGAATGGTCAGATATCTTGAATAAATTTATTTAGTTGTGTGCATTTAACGTTTTAAAGACAATTTCCTTTGTTAAAGAAACATGTATCAAGGGGATGCCAAAGAATTCATGTAAAATTTACGTTCGCTTTATATTAATCTTATTAATTAAAGTTCACGTTATAAAAATATAACACGAATTTAGCTTTACTTTTTCGTCAATTTATAGCATGAGGAAGTAATATTATTTTGTGTCAGTAACTAAAAACGTATTGTTTTGAACTTAGTAATGTCGAGGAAAATGGTTCTGCCTTACACTGATATGACCTATTTCAGTTGTAAATTACTCAAATAATGTTAAATAATTGGTAAATTATTTTACCTCCGCATATTTTTTCATTTGAAGGCGTTTTTCTAAAAGGGTAATAGTTATGGTTTTGCAACTTTAAATTGTGACCATAACCCGTATTACGGGTTGCTTTTTTGCTAGTAACAATTAATATCACATAAAACTTTTGAATGGTTATCACATTCTATAACTGCTCTATATTATTGTAGAGACTTTTCCCAACAAATATTAAAGCAAAAGGTTTGTTACTGTAGGTCTACCATTTTCATATAGTTTAAAAAGTTTTTTATAAAAGTTTAAACTATATTTTCACGGTTTCTTACATTTTTAGAATGCTTTAAACTCTCAAGTAGATTTTTTAACAATAACAATACATAAACAATCTAAAAGAAGTTTTCAAAAGTCTTAAAAGGATATTGAATTAAGAGGTAAATAAGTGCTCTCTAAAATTGTGTTATACACCGTTGTATTTTTTTGTAGACGAGAAATCGTTCCTTAAGTTAATCTTCAAGTTGTAATCGTCATAAAATGACGTCATTCTTGTAATCTGACAAAAGTTTGAAATAAATTCTTTTAAGGATTGGCAAGTAATTCAGCGCCAAAATATTAGAATAATGGGTTCTTCTATGGTTTGAAGCTTAATGTTTAATGTTTTAACGCCGCTGAATGCAGCGAGCACTACGATATTTTTCCTTCCAAAAACAGATTTAGATTTGTGCATTTGCGCATATTGATATCTCAAAAAAACTTAATTCTTCATAAGATAAAGCAATTTTATAAATGTAAAAATAAATCATTATAAGCTAAAAATAATTGACCTATTAAAAGGATATTTAGTTTTTCATCTCTTGAATGAAAACTTGAGAAATATTTCTATAACTACTAACCGATGTATAACTAAAAAGCTAACTAATAGAGTAGATATAGGTCCGTTCATGCTGTATCAAATAAAATTTTAGAAACAATATTTTCTTATTCAATATTTCAATATATTTTTCTTACACTTTCTAAAGAAAAAACTTCTAATGAAACTTATCTTGGAAATCTTTTATTAGAACAATTGAAAGTTTTATCACTAAAAAAGTACCAACTCATCGGAAATTGCAAAGGTAATCAATAAATGATCATTTATCGATACCAATAGATTCGGCGGAAACCTGGGACAGATGAAGAACATAGGTACCTCATAAATAATTAGGTAACTGCGTTCTTCATCTGTCCCAGGTTTCCACGGAATCTGAGAAAGATGAAGAGTGTGGGATCGCGAACTTTTAATTATTGTTTTAATTGTTGAAATATTGGTAGTGTAAAGTAAATCGCATTCTTTTGTGATGGTTGAGCTTGCCTCAGATACTGAATCAGATAATATATCACCGAGGAAGGAAGAAGTATTACAAGATATTCTCCACTAATTTAACGCATTCAGCGACCGGCTAAAGTTAAAATTGTCAAAAGTGCGATTCTGTAATATCTATAAAATAGAGTTTTTGCTGAGCTTTTTTCCTCAGTGAATCATTTCCTAGAATGGTTACAATATTTCTTCATTTTCGACGGCGGCATTTAATAATCTACTCTAAAGTAAAATGGCGGAAAAAACTCTGTTTATAATGGAAAAAAACCAGTTGCTGAGTAAAAATAATTTGGTTTCAAATAGATGGGATTAAACTTAAAAACGTTTAAAGTTTGCGTCATACATTTATGATGTAGGGAAGATTTGCATTTCATAATATCATTTTCTAGAGTTTTGACACGACAATGTTTATAACTCAGTGTAATGTCTAAAATGAACTTTTTAAAAGAACCTTATTACTTTTCGTTTTATTACTTTCCTCTTATTTTTAAAGTTAGTTGAGTTGAGTAAATTGCTGCATCAATTGTTGTCAAAAACTTTTTATTAACTGGTATTACAAGATTCACGATATTATCATGATAAATAAGACACGCTTAAAAATTATTATTTCTTATTTTTAACTATACCCAACTGGGAATACTTGGGACAGCAGGGGATCGCTTTAGACAAAAACGTTAAATTTATTTTAGCAAGATTGACAGCCCTATCATTGAAATTAGCTGGTTTATTGGTGTTGCTGTTTAATTAAGTATTTTCAATTAAACAATTGCAAGAGTTGTAACATTTCTTGATTAATTTTCCTTCATTTTTGTCAATTCACAAAATCAAGTTTAAAATCGTACAAAAGGCTTGAATGATACAACTATGGAACCAGCGGTCTTATTCACAGTGTTCTGTTTAAGTTTGTTCATAACCCGAGGTCTATATAATTTCTACTCAGAACATTTTTCCTAATGTGCCTACAAAGATAAGGGTGAGTGTTCAAAAAAATAGAAAAAATATAAATGCAGATTTCACGAGCAGTTTTGGTAAAAATTTGTTCTCATGTTATCTCATGTGATTATCGGAAAAGAAATTATGATGCATATACATTTCAATTGTGTACCTGATTACCCCAAAATTTAAAAGAAGTTTCATTTTTTACGACATTCACAAATTAATTTAAGTGATCCTAAAAGAACTTTGATGAAGAGTTAAAAAAAAAAAAAAATACAACTAAATCCCTTTTCTGTTCCAACTTTAAGTGCTTAAGAAGCTTGCTGTCATTGTAAGTGAGATAGAAGCTTGCTGTCTAAAATTTTAACAATGCGAAATTGTTATTCAACACATTTGTTAAAAAAGTAACAAAATACGGTTGTGATGGCGGTTTTGTTGTTGTTTGTTGCAAAAAATTAACTAAAATCGTATTTGTTAAAAATACACAAAGATGTTGAGATGTTTTATTGTGGATTGATTAGAACAGGGATTTTTTATTATGGATTGATTAGAGCAGGCATTTTTTTCATATGTTGAATTAAAAATCTTTTGTGAAAGATAACCATTGGTTTGATGGTGCGAATTTAAAAAAGTTCTTGACAATTTTTGTAGTTTTTCTTCTTAACTTCAGTAGTGAAATATTTGAAATATTTCAGAAAGATTGTGACAGCATGTTTGAATAGAGTTTGCACCTCAATCTTTTTAACGCAAAAAAATGTTTTTAATCATACTCGTAAGTTTTTTAAAGAGTACAAGAAGATTTCGTGTTTTTCTTTAGAAGAAACGCTGATTGCTCTTTTCACAAAATTTTGCAGTTTATTTAATATTGTTTTGTAATAAATAGATAGGAGAGCAAGCAGGAAAATTCTACTTCCATATAGAACAGACATCAACTATATTGATTATCATTTGTTCAGAGCCGTGGACAATTTCATGAAGAATAAGGAATTTTGTAATGAACACAAACTGAAACAGGAAACTGATGGATTTATCACCTCATTAAAGTTTTTTGACAGTTTTGAAAGAGAGGCATTGAATCTTTGAAGGATAAATAGCAATGAGCCATTTATTGTGAAGGCGATTACTTTGACTAATAAGACCTTTTGTAATCAGAAATATTGTGAACTCTTGCGAAAATTGATCTTCTTCTCCTGAATATTTTTTGACAGACCTGTTACTTAAACTACTCACTAGACTTCAATAGTAAATATCTATTTATGAACGTTGTTTTTTGGACCATAGTTTGGAGTTTTTACGCTCTCTCTCTCTCTCTTTCAAGCAATCAAAGTAAAAAGATTTCAAGATTTTTTTTTAGTTAAAAATAAAAGCTCGTTAAACTCTCTCGATTGTTGGGTTAAAAGTTTAAGTAACAATACGGTTGCGAGAGGACTCGTCGTTGAGAGAACTCGCAACCGTGTTGTTAATTTTTGATGAGTATTGCAATATTCTTTGTTTGAAAACTACTTTATCATGGTTATCGTACTTTAACAACTTTCAATTTGGATTTCAATTGATTTTGTCAAATGCTAAATCAACATTTTTGGTGTGATACATTTTATATGAGGCATTTTAAACTTGATTTGAGTATTTTATACATGGTTTGAGGTATTTTATACTCGATTTGAGTTATCTTTTACTTGATTAGAGATATTTTTTGCTCATTATCTTTTTACCTTGGCTGAAGGTTTTGCTTTAAAGCATGGAGATAAAAGTTTTATTATTCAAATTGTTATTGGTTTTAAATCTTTTATTTTATTGTATTTTAAATTTTGAATATATTTATTAATTAAATTACAAAAACATAAATCCTCCGAATAAATAATCCCTAAAATTTCCCCTTCAAAAGCGAGAAAGTTTTTTTGAGAGCATTTTTAATCGACGACGACGAAAGAAACTCGCAAACGTGTGAAACAAAAATACTAGGCGACTGGCAACTGTGACATGTGCTGTTCACCTGGAGACCATTCAGCAACAGAACCGCATGCACCTTTATCACAAGAGGTTTCCTTAGTTCCTTCTTTTAATTGTGTTTTTGGGTAATAGTTATTTGTGTTTTGCTGGTTGATATTTTGTGTTGATCGCGTTTTAAATTTTGTCAAACCCTCCGAATGCATTTGTTTATCTTTCTTATCTTTTTCGTGTTCGTCTTTCGACACAATTTTGAAAACTTGACCTAAATATTTTGCTATTAATCTTGCATCTTCCTTCGTCTTGCAAACTAAAACGTGAAGGTGTATATTTTCAGCACGCGAACCGTATTGATAATTAAACGAGAATACTCTTTGATGTTGTTTATCTACGCCACAGTAAATTATGCGACGTGGCTTGTAAATATATTCGTTTTCGTTATTTTGTTTCAAAGTTATTCCTGCACGTGAAAGAGTGACTTGAGTTTTGTCAAACGTTTTAAGTGTGGGCTTCGCAGCTAAATACATGTTGTTCACTTTGACGCAAATTTCGGGAAGCCCGGGAGCTTTCAGTTCAGCAAACCCTAAGTATTGGAGCGTTAAGTTCATTGGCTCAATTTCCTCCACAGAATTAAAAACTAAATCATGTGTGGTACTAAACGAAAGCTTTTGCATGGGAGAAGTTGACCCCGGCGTCTGAGGTTTAGATTCTTGAAACGAAAATTTCTTGCGCACTGCAGACTTTAAATCCAAACCTAAATCTAGCAAACTTTTCACTGCCATTTTTAAAACGTTTTTATAGATTCTTTTTGTTATCTAATAATTTAAGCAAAAATTTTAGACAACTCAACAGATAATCAAACAAGATTTATTTTAATGCAGCACTCAACCGATGAGTTTTTGTAAAGAAAAATGATAACCGGTAAAAAGTAAACTTAACCGAAGATTTTTTGCAAAGAAAAAACCGTAGCTTGATATTTTTTTTTAATTTAAAAACTGTGAAAAAATTTTGCAATTCATGATGTGAAAAATAAATCAAACGAAACGAAATAAACATCAGTAACATCAACATAAACAATCGAACAAAAATAGTATGAACAGCATTAGAGAAAAATTTTTAAAATGTCTGAGAATAAAGTCCTAAAGTTAAATAAACAAGAATCAAAAATATTTGCTGAAATTTTAATTAAGAAAAATACAATTAACAATTAACACATCTAAACCAGCCTAGACGACAAAAAATAACATCGACGTTCATCGCTTTTAAAGCTCTCAGCTTATTCTATTAAAAAACTGTTGTTTTTCAAACGAGAACTTAAAACGACTACGGACGTTAAAATACTTATGAACAAGCTTTGATAATTATATTTCAAAGTACTTTTATCGATTCATTTCTTACAATAGAGTGTTTAGCTTTTATGACGACACATTGTTGTCAACAAAATCAAGCTTAGATCGTGCACAGAGATATTGAACCACCGTCGTGCTCTTTTTATTTTTTCGTTAATCCGAACAATTAAATTTAAACGAATCAGTTCAGGAATTTCTGATTTATGATTGGATATTTGTCTGAGAGCAAAGGAAAATTTATTATTTTTGAATTTTTGCGAAATCTTTAAAAAAAAAGAAAAATTCTTAAAGATGATTTCCTCAGGAATTTGATTTGGTTATAATCTCTTAAACTGTCAAAAGCGAGTTTCCTGAACCCAAAAGTAAGAAATAAGAGAGACTCTGCTTCAGCTTAGTAGTAAAAACTTTTAAAAACATGTTTAAACTGATTTAACTTAACTTGATTAAGAAAAGTGTTAGCATTTCTCTACTTAAATATTTTTCTATTTAGTTTTGCAACTAAAAACGCACATGGCTAAGAAAAAATGTAAACCATTTTGAAATATGAAAAATATTCGAATTATCCATAATCCCTTAGATAAACGTTTTTCATGAAGCATTAAAGGTTTGAGTAAAACATTTCTTTTTGTGGTTTTTATAAAATCGGCATTGTGCACAACAATGTGTAAGAAAAGGTTGGAATTTTTTTTTTTCATTGAAAATCTATTGTATCTAACCGAGCGTAGCCATCCGAGAATTTAGCTCGTAAATATAGAATCATTTACACTAAAATTTTCTACGTAAATGCATATATACGAAGAGTTCTAAAACATAGATGTGCAGCCAGCTCAGATACTTAAAACTTGCCTTGGAGCTTGAACCTAATCTAACCATTCTCGAATTTTATTAAATTTTTTGTTTCAAAAGTTTTTGTAATTTAAATAAAGTACATATCGTCGGTCATCGGTTAAATACTTTTGATAATAATAACCAAAACTTATATTTTGTTTGTGACGTTTTTACGGCGTCTTATTTTCTAAGTAAATGCACGCGAATTTAGTTAAATTGAGTTATACACACTCAGCTTCTACAGAAGATTACTTGTTTACTAAACAGCGTTTAGTTTTATGGGGGTTCTCAAATTACTAGAAGAACTTGATTGGTTCGCGGGCGAAAAACACCAAAAATGACAACTGGGACAAAAATTTTTCACTTCGTACTTATCAAAATCTGTTCATAAAAAATAATAGAGAAATACAGATAATGAAAAAACATCAACAAAAAGAATTATGGTTAAGTAATAGTGAAGATGCAATGTATTGCTTATTTGTGGAGTCCCAGATCGAGAGTCCTAACGATATAGATGAGAAACGTAATTTTCAAAAAGAGGCACAGAAGTTATGTAATAGTTTAATGAAACTTGAAAAAAAAACTGTGGGCGCAAGACATTTTAATATTAATAAAAAAGACATTTTAATATTAATAAAAAAAAAAAAAACGAACACGGAGAGACTGCCAAAAAATTAATGCAGAAAAAGAATACAGTGGTTAAAGATAAAAATCAATTACTTTTTTGATGAATGTAGAGTTTATTTGGATACATCTACTGAATTTATTTGGATATATCTATTGAGTTTATTTGGTAACATCCGCAGGGAAAGTTTTACAGAAAGTTAGAGCAGAAAAACTAACAAAATACGTTAAATATCGGGTTGGATAAGTTTGTTATGAAATTAAACAAAAGTATCCATGTCTACAGGGAAATAAGCGAAAAATGTTTTAATGGTTTGTTAGAAATTTTTGACCTTGAAAACTTTCGTAACGTTGATGGTTGTTCTTCGAACGAACACTAAATAATTGCATTCAGCTAAAATTCTAATTACAGACTAAGCCAGGTTCATAGAATCTGAATTACTATACAATCTCAACATTTTTTTTGGCTTTATCAATCACACCAGCTGTGAGGCGGAGCGATCTTTCTCAACCATGTCCAAAATAGAAAACAAACTTAGGACGACGAATGAAAAATTAAATCATTGACTCTTTTTGTAAACTGTGATTGAACCAAAGAATAAAAATCTGATGATCAAGTAAAAGAAGCTTAAAAGTTTAGAAGAGTTTCAGAAAAGTTTTAGACAAGTTTAACGTATTGAAAAAAAAATCTATTTTTACTTTGCTGTAAAAAATTAAAAATTTTTCTTTTTATTTTTGAGCTGATGATTTTTTTTTATTTGTTGCTGAAGGTGATTTTATTTACATAAAAAAAGATTGTTTTATAATTGTCTTGTCATGAAAATTTCATCCTGAACTACATTCCCGTTGTATTCTGAAAAATCACTTAACTTGGTTACTTTCGATTTTATATACATGAGCATCGGAAATGGAGAGCAAAGGGACATTCGTCAAACAAACGATTTTAAGTGATTTTAATGCCCTTCTTAATCTTTGTCATTTCGTTAAAATATTATATAATAGTATTATGTATGAATTTAGAAACCACGTGGTCATTAACTTTTAACTATGACTTTTTCTTTAACTTTTTTCTTCATTACTGGTTCATCTGTTCAGATCTTCTATCTTAATGTAGTTTTCTGATTTATGTAAATCTAGGCCTGGATTTCGTCTACTAATTTTGAGTCTAAATTTCGAGCACAAATCAGCTCTCGTACCGTGTTGTAAACAATCTATTGCACTCTTAGCAATATATTAAGTTATACAAGCATGTTAAATGTTTAACAACCTTTGTAAATGTAATTGTTTATTTCAATGTAAAATCACCAATTTAAATGATATGAGGACTATAAACTGGAATATCAAGATACAACATCCAACATTAGCATGATGTAATTTTTCAAAAACCTCAAAAAAGTGCGTTTTCATCAACCAAATCTCATAGTGACATTTATCACACTATTTATCTCTGTGTCCAGGTTATTGGGGAAAAAGTTTTGATGAAACGCAGGAAGTCAAATTTGTGATCGCGTAAAAACATCATGCAGAAGATTTGTGGTTTCCTAAAAAAATTCTTATAAAAAAAGTTCTTGAAAATCCACTTAATAAATGACGTCTATTTATTCAGAGGCTTTCTCGAATTCTTCATTTTTCAACATTCCTCATTACTAACAGGTGGAGAGTGAGAAAAAAATGTTGTAGTAGCTTACTTGTTCTCTCTATATCATCATTACAAAAATTTCCTTCTTTTTGACTAGTCACGTAAATATTTGAGCATGAAGTACAGATAATTGATTTTTACACGACCGTGGCAACACGTTTTGGTATATAAACGAATCTCTAACAATTAATAAGATCAAAATATTACTATAAAAAACAGAAAATATTTGTATATTACTTACAAGAAACCACCGAAACTCAACAAAAATATAGTTTTCCTTTAAAACGCCTGATTCAGGCTAGAACAGTGTTTCCAAAACGTAAGAAATCATAGAAATCATCACACGCACCATCTCTAACTGAGCCAGACATTAAAGACCTTGTGTGCAAGAAGCTCATAAGTCGAATTTAATTGTGTTAAATTTAAATTAAAAAAAGTTTTTTTAAACATGGAATATATTTTTTCTAACTTACAAGTACCAAGGAGTAATAACATTTATATTTTTCTAAAAAAAGTTATGAAGGGAATTAAACAAAATGTTTTAGGAACCACTGGACTAGAAAACAAAATTAATATTTGAAACCAATGTTTTTAATATTATCTAGAACAGGTTGTTCATTAAAAACCTTGATAATTTTATACCTCAAAAAAATAAAAAAAAAATCTGTTTCATGTTTTTTGAGTTATTGATTTTTTAAACAAAATTTTCAACGCTCCGTAAACACAATAATAGTTTTACGAATTACTTTATACTAATGCTGATAAAAAAAAAAGCAGCAAAATCATAAATTGCTATCCACTAAAACGTAAATACTTGTAAAAAGAAAAAAAAACCCTCCTGACTACAGATGTGCTAAAAAGAGATTTAAAATTTTTCTTCTTATCCTATGTTAAGTTATAGTTACTTGCAACTTTAAAAAAATTTACAAAATTCGATGCATAGAAAATCGTAGATCACGAATCAAATTATCGTTTTGAATCAGCGATTAACGGACACAAGTGAACTGAACATTTTACTTTTTTAGGTGTCAGTCTAAAAAAAGTAAACAAAATATCTATGAAGTTGAAAATATGGGATAAAACCAATGCAGCAAAAGAAAAAATTATATTAAGAATAAAAATACCTAGAATAGGAATTGCTGAAAATCATTACGTAAATTCCTGGCTTGTCAATCCGCATTCTACCGTGAATCGCCTGTTTATGTGAAATATAGCGAGACAAAGGTATAACTGTCTAAAAAAAAAAAAAAAAAAATTATTAAAAATAAAAAACAAGAAAAAAGAAAGACAAATATCATAATAAAAATGATACATGATAAATAACTTAAAACTGATAACAATCAGTTTTTTACAATGACAAAATACCACCTCAATTTGATTATCCAAGGCATCTTCATTTTCTTTATAAGCAATTCCAAAACCTATATCCTATAAAACGACGATAAAATGAATTAGAGTTCCTTCATAAAGAAAAAAATTAAGAATATCTAATATTATAAATATTATAAATATTATGAATCTAATATTTATAAAATATTCAAAGAAAAAAAGATTTTCTGAGAAGAACTTTACTTTAGGAGATGACTCAAATACCCAAACCAGTTCAAACTTCATACTTCCAACAACTAATGGGAGTTGGCGTCTGGTTCCAGCTGTAACAAAAAAATCCAGTAAGTCACCCGAACCATCATTATCTTGATGTACAACAGGCACAATCGCATTTTGCTTGATATCGTTTTCGAGAAACGATATGGATTCAGCTTCGCCAACTATTTGGGAACTATTGACATCATTTGAGTCCAACTCTTCAAAGGGACTATCTTCAGGAGAGAACTCGTCGACTTCCTGGAAATGAAATATGAAAATGAAAATAAAGCATGAAGTGAACACGAAGTAAAATTATCAACGGATAATGTAAACAGATTTAAATTTAAAAGTTTTCTTGATTTTAACTTTAACTGATTCTAACTTTGCAAAAAAAAGACGACAATTATTTATGCTGTGGACTTCTTAATAACACTTTTATAACCTTTTCATTATTGGTTAGAGAACTAACAACGGTTGAATTATGAATGCTGCTAGTGTCTGATGCCCCATCAACATCATCCACTCCAGAATATTTATCTTTGAAGAGACAAGCGCAAGTTTGGCAACTTCGAACTTTTTTTCTAAAGTCAAATAAGTAAAAACTCAAAGACACTCTTTAATGTTACGTCTTTTTATGCTACCTTTAGGAACAATCCTTTACAAAACCATCAAATAATAACAATATGTTGCCATCAAATAGTAACAATAGAAACTATATAAGTAGAATAATAACCAAATAAGTCTTTACACAAAGAAATATTATTTTTCTAGCTTTAACTGATACACTGTCTATGTGAAATGATAGGTTAAGAATTTTTTTTAAAAGAAGGGAAATGCACTGAGTGAAATACATCTAGAATGAAGAATTATCATTATCAGTAACTTAAAATAATACATACTTCTATTCTTCTTTGTGTGACTAAAATAAACATCACTACTTTGTATTGTGAATTGTACCTGCTGTATTGCGTTTGGATCCATCTATTAGAGCACATGTTGCAGAATATACCTCCACACAACCGACAATGATGCTAACAAAATATTCTCAAATGTTTCAAAAGAAGGTAACAAAAGACACAGTTTAGACATACTTATCACACTTTAAAGAATTATAAAAATCATTATGCTGTTATACATTTAAAAAAACGAACATATTTTATTAACTTATAAAAACTATAAAATCTTAAGTTCAAAAATCAAATTTAACAACCTTTCTAACAGCTAAAGAAAATATTTTCAAACAGTGCATGCACTTTTCTGCATCTTTATCATCCATCCAATGATTCTCTATCCGGGAGCGTAATGTGAATTCTAAAACATTTTTTTGTTCCCACAGTTCTTTCTTATCTCTAGTTTGATAAAAAAAAAATAGACACTAAAAACATAAGTTACTAAAACATTAGAATAAAAGCTTGACACCTTAGTAAAAAAAAAAAAAGAATTGCTATTGCTTTTGTGTCAGCATATATTAACTTAAACTTTAGAGCAAAGTATTTACTCTCTGAAAAAAAAAAAATTTAACTTTACTTTGCAAAACTTATGAGTTGCTCTTTCATACCATTAGTGTCACATTGTATTTGTTTTATTAGCTCCTCATATTTACTATCACTGATTGTTTTTTCTAACTGTAAGCATTCCAGTTCTTTCTGAGTTTTCTCAAACATCTGTTGAATTTCTTGTTTTTCCTTAAAGCATTTTTCAACCTCTGATTTAAGTACATCAAACTCTTTCTTCATCTCCAGGCTCTTTAAAAAAAATTTCCTTGATAAAATAGAAATCATTTTTTAAAAGGAGCTGTAGACAAACTATTTTTAAACATGAATTCAAGCATGTTTAAATAACATTTAACAGGCAGGTAAATTTACATCAGATTGTCCAAATATTTTGGAAAATTAAACTGAATTTCTTCGTAATTTAATACATTGGTTTACTTTATTAGAAGGAATGACTCAATTAAATTATGACCTTTTATTAGGTACCATATAGAGATAACTCCATCATCTGCTTTGAATTACTGTACAACCATTTGATTTGTTTAACAAAAATTACTGTACAATCATTTGATTTGTTTAACAAAAATGCTAAATTATCGTTTAAATCATTAGATATGAAACAGTATAATATATACTCAATAAAGCCCTTTTCATCTTTGTTAAATAAAATTATAGAATGATAAGAAGATCCTAAAGACATGATGTTATAAGTTTAACAAAGTTTAAAATATTATCTGTCAATTTGAATAGCTTCTCAAAATAGCTATTTGCCACTTTTTATGATAAATTCAAAACCTTTTTTATAATCAACAAAAAAGCTCCAAAAGTAATAAATAATCAATAAAGACAATTAACAATACATAAAGACGATTTACATAAAGACAATTTATTAGAAATAGGTGTAACTAAGTAAGACTTTGTCGGTGGTTTTTTGCAGCTTTTTTAAACTCGCTGGAAACCATAATTTAGCAGATTTGAAGATTTTTTAAAACATGCAACATCATAATAAAGCAAACTATTTTAAATCAAAAAGAAAAAATAATTTAGAAGAGGATATATTGAGCTCATGGATCCTGAAATCTATCTATATACTTTCATTTCCTTTTTAGTTGTTTTGTGTGATTCTCAAATTTTGTGTCATAAAAACATTTTTAAATATATGATTTCATAAATATGTAACTATTATCTCTAGTAACTTTCTTATACATAAAATCAAAATGATGAAAACAGGTTGTTTTTTTTTCAGAAATAGGGTCAAAGGTATCAATGTCTTAAGGTCAAATTACTTGATACTTTGATCAAACGCTATAAGTAGTATTTTCTTAAAAAAAAAATCAATAATTACAAAGAAAGCTGAAGACTTTGGTTCAATTGGCGACTTGTTGTGGAATGACCCAGGCTTTAGATCAAGATATAAATTTTTTTAGATTATATTATAAAACAAAATCATTAGGAAATGTGATGGAAAAAGATTCTTTATAAAAAAACATGTTATTTCTTTTTGCTTCATGCAGACTTGCCTGCAACTGAAGTGATTGGTATTTCTGAACAAAAACTTCATTTTACAAATTGAAAAAACATCACAGTAATAAGAAAATACAAATGCCCTCTCAAATGAACAAAAAAGTTGATAAAAAATTACTAAAAAGTCTAAAAAGCATGCTGAAAAGAATTCTACTATGTCCATCAGAAAGACAGCAAAACTGTTCAACGTTAATGAGAGGACAGTCAGAAGAACTCTAAAAATACTTGGAAAAGTCAGTATGGCCCGACCTACATGCCAACTTTTGACTGAAAGTCTAAAAACTTTGATTGGAGTAATCAAAGATTCTGAATCAGCTGAAAAGCCATGCTTTGCAAACAGTCAAAACTTTCTCAGATGAAAAACTTTTTAGTGTTGATTGTGTGATCAATAGGTGAAATGACAGATTTATAGTGTAGAAGGGTGACAGAATACCACGTGCGTGTCACACCAAGCACCCTTAGCTCACCTCCAGTCCATGCTAGGAATCATTGCTCATAATGGAAATGTCCACCAATCTACATCCAAGAAAGAAAAAGTTACCTCTGATATAACAGCTTATTAAAACATTATGTGGTGCAGGGCCGGATTTAGGGGTGGGCATTGTGGGCATTTGCCCAGGGGCCTCCACAATAAGGGGCCTCCACATAAAATTGTCATGGAATTTTTATGCATATTTTTTGTGGTTCGTGGAGTTATAGTACGTATCAATGACGATAAAGTAATGTAATTATAGTAAAGTAACAGCACCTAAAATTATATACCAACCATACAAATTTTTTTGGCACATACCATGATAAACTATATAACAAAAGTAGTATATTTATCTAAATAAAATATTATATGAGACCAAAAAGTTTAGTTTTCTAACTTTGATGAATATGATATTCTCAGAGAGATTGACTTTACCCAATTGATTCAAGGCTTTGCAAAGATGAAGTCTCGTAAAGTGCCGGGCTTGTAATTATAATTTCAATTCATCTGTTTCCCTTCTCCAGATATCTTCGACTTTGCGTGCTAATTGTGTTTAACTATTTGCTTGTTTATTAGTGATATATAAATATTTCATAAATCTGTTGTGCATGTACAGTTCCTAATATAATCACATTATTATGAATAAGAATGCTACCTTTTTGTGTTTTTAAGGTAGAGTGTTTTATTTAACTATATGGCTCAACTATGTTAATTAAAGATGCTTAAGAAATGCACATCACTGTTATTAAAAATATATAGAGTTATCTTTTTTGTGTTTTTAAGGTAGAGTGCGCCTCCACAAAATATATGCCCAGGGCCTCCACATATCTAAATACGGCCCTGATGTGGTGCCATGGCCGAAAAAGAAATCTCCTGAAGGTAATTATATCTTTCAACAGGACAATGCACGTTGTAATGGATCCAGAAAAACTCAACAAGATCTTCAAGACAATATGACTAGTTTCTGGCCCAAACACTTTTGTCACCATTCAGCTCTGACCTGAACCTCCTTGACTACAGTGTGTGGAGCATATTTGAGAATAAGGTTTACAAAAAGGTCCATTCAAGTGTCAAGTCACTAAAGTCATCTATTACCAGTGCTTGGAAGTCAATATCAAAGGACTATGTAACCAGCACCTGCCAGTCCTTTCATCTTAGGCTTGAGGCAGTGATCAAAAAAAAAGGAGACCCATTGAATATTAAGGTGGGAAATGCATTTATCTTCAACTTTTCTTTTATTAATTTTCCATGAATGTTTTTTTAGTGCTTTAAAAATTAAATTTGAAAAATGTTCTAAGAAGTTTGTGAACCACTACCACACGCTGTATTTTATAACTTGTATGATGAATAAAAAAATCTGTCATCCATCTATTTTACTCTTCAGCATTTTTGTGCTCTACAAAGAAGTAATTTTAATCAAAATCAAACACTTTTTAAATAAAAATACATTTTTACCTCAACTAATTTGTTCCTATTATCTTCTTGTAAAGAAGCAATTTCTTTCAAGTATAAACTGTTTATATCTTTGATATTTTCAGAAGAAGAGTTGACCAACCACTGGTAGTCTGCTTTGCTATTTTCTAATTCCTTAAAAAAATTTTAAACATTTGTAAGAAAATTTTAAGGAAGACTTTAATACAAACACTAAAGAACTTATTGCTAACTAACCTTTAAGGTATTTTTATGTTTTATTTCAGTTGTGCTGAGGTGAAACTGCAGTCCCTTAATTTCTTCAGAAAGTAACTTTACTTCATTTTTCAAAGCTTGTTTTTTGCACTCATATTGTGATTTTAAACTAAAACGCCATGATTTAAACTTTCATGATTACATTTAAATGATTGTAATTTAAAGTAAAATATGATTTCAAATAGAAGTAATTTATTTAAAGAAAAAAAAAAGTATGAAAAAATAAAACGAAATCAAAAACCTTTTAAAATCAGTTTCCTTTTTTAATTTCTCTGCTTCAAGTGAAGAGTTTTTTTCTAGAGCAATTTCATTTTCTTCCTGCAATATGATCATTTTCTAAAAAAACATTTATTCAAACAAAATAAATGATTTTTTATGTATAATAAACAATAATATTCACAAATGAACTAAAGTAGCAATATTAAAAATAGGTATAAAAAGTAAAACATTTGTTCATGAAAATGTAATACCTCTTTTAAGCCCTCAATTTCCAATTGAAATGTTGAACATTCTTTTTGCAAGGCATTAAAATTTTTCATAAGTGCTTCTAATTCATAATTAAGACCAAAAGCAACTTCTTCAGCATGAGTTTGTTGCATTCTTGTAGCAGCTAATTCATCTTGAACATCTTTTATAATCTATTAATAGCAAAAACTTATTTAAAGAATTAAGTTCTTCTTATGCCAATATCTCAGTTTAATATTTATGCATAAAAAATATGATGCTCTTTTATGTTATTTATATGCATAAAAAATATGTATGGTTTAAGTTTAACATATTTGCATAAAATATGTTTAATACTGTGCAAAAGAATACAACTTTTACTAAAATTATATTTACAGACTTACAGAATTTTTTACAGTGAAAATATTTTAGTAAATTATGTTAATAATACAAAATCAAATTATAAACAATAAATTGAATTTTAATTTTAATTTAGTATGAATTTTAATAAAATTTTTGTGTTCTTATTTAAGAGTACTAAATTACACACCGTAAGTTTAAAAATTTGTATATTTAATGAGTATAGATGATGCATTTTTTTCAATTGCATAATTTCTGAGATTATTATATCTGTAGAACACTGTGAAGCCTCAATTTAACGTAAACAATAGTTTATAGAATATATTTGATTAGTTTCTTTTTTTGATTGCATGACAAGTCAATTTTTTATTTGTTGAATATTTTAACTTTTTATTGAAAAAAAAAAAAAAAAATCAAGACAAATAAATCTAAGTGAAATGTTGTAAGTGAAGTGCTGAGAATTTTATTAAACAGAAATAGAATTTTTTTTAGAAATAGAAATCTTTGTGCTGTTATAAAAAAGCAGCACAAAATTAGCTGAAGACCTTGAAAGGACAACAGGTACTGGAAAACATCCTTCAACAGACAGAAGATCTTTGACAAAATCTTGGTTATGAGGTTGTTTTACAGTAAGAAAACCACTTTTGCAGGGAAAAGTAAAGACAAATTTTAAAGGACATTGCTGTGCCTTCAGAACTTAGCTTAATTGTAGATAAGTTTTTTTTTACAGCAAAATTGTTAAAATTTTAGAAACTTTAAAGGAGGAAGGAAATACTCTACTTTATTTAAAAAAAGACTTTGATACAATCTACTTTTTTAGATGTTTTTCTTGGTTGTCCACATAGTGGTGCTAATATGTGCCATATTTGAATTTGTATATGTCAAGCCATATTTGAATTTGCGTATGTCAAGCCATGTTCGTGCCCTAATGAGCTTCTATGACCTATATACAAACCTTTAATGCGCTATTTTTCCTGAATGTATCTCTGAACATCTTATTTGGAAACTTTTCTATGTCACGGTATATATATTTAAAATTTGATGCAAAAAAATTAAACAACATAAATTTTGTCAGAAAATTTTGATATTTAAAGCATTCTGTGTAAAGTTATAGGTAAGAATAATAAATTTTAGGCACCATTCATGAAGGTTACAAATCCAAAAATTAACCTTTTCTTTTCAGGCCATAATTTAAGCTGTAGGTAATTATTTTACAACACAAATTTTATTAACAGATTATTAGTTTGTATAACAGATTTACTGTAAGGGTCTTCAGGGCAAGACAAACATATTTTTAAATATTAATTACATTATATAAAAATATTATATATAAATATTTATATAAAAATATTTTTAAATATTTTTAAAAATTTTTCTTTTTGGGTGCAAATAAATATCAGCATTTTTGATTAAAATGGTATGTTTTTTTTTTCCCTCCTATAAAAAAGTACAAATATAAACTTACAATTTAAATTGGCAAAAATTTGTTCATTACACGGTGCAGCGTTGCTTTTACAACTTTTTCAAAAGTTAAATACAAACATTGTTATTTAAATTCATACTAAAGTTTACAAGTGTATATATATTTAAAATCAGTTTAGAATTACTCATTTTATGTATGTTTAATATGTGTACCAAATAAAAGAATATGCTCTTAAAGTTATTACAACAATTTTACTAATTACAGAAATTCTTAATTTTAAAATTTATTTATTTATTTATTTTTTTGAGTTTTAGGTTTAAACTTAAGTTTGAACTAATTAAAACCTTAATAAACACTCAAAAATAGAAACGTATTCACCATACACAGTTAAACGTGAAAAAGATATCAACAAAATAAAAAAAAGGTAAATTTACTGGTAATAAATGCTTAAAACCTAACAATATTTTCTGTGGAAGAAATGATTATAAACAACATTTGGTACCTGCATTCAAAGGTTGAAATTGATTAAAAACAGCTGAACTTTTGCCTGTGTACCAATGCTCCCTCCCTTCTCTCTCCTAGTAATAACTTACAATAAAAATGTAAAAAAGAAAAAGTGACTCATTTGTTTTTGCAAAAAAATTGTAAGCTGATACCTAATAAAAAGAAGATATTATTTATCATTATAACGGCTAAATCAGCAATTGAAAAAAAAAATACTTGTATTTAGAAACTTAGCTTCGAACAGGCATGGATATTCTTACCTGCAATCTAAACTGCCTAAAAACACCAAAAAGATTAATTTAGCTGCGTAGCCATTTTGTAAAAATTTTGAAAGATGTGTAGAACCAGACTGTAACTGTGTTCCAAATGTTCCAATATAACCAAATGTTCTGCAGAAAGTGATGAATAATACTCTAACTGAAGTTGGTGTTGATCTTAGAAATATACATTGCAGTAAATCAACAGTCTTTAGAATGATGAAATTGGCAAATGAAAATATTTCAACTATAGCAAAAGATGATATAAAAAGTGCAATAGAAACTTCTCCTTATCCACATGTTATAGATCTTGATGGAAAAACTCTTTATGAATAAATGCAGGGAAAAAGTTCAAGATTGACAGTTTTGGTAGTTCTTGTAAAAGCTGGCAGTGAACATCAAGGGTGAGACACATCAAAGAGCCGTCAGCATGATGCAGCAATAAGTTCATTTTTATAGCAATGAAGATGAGAAAAAGAACAAAAATCTATCTGTGTACTAAGTTCGTTCTGCTTTCAGGATCTCTGGGAAAAGCCAGTTTAACAAAGAAAAGATTATCAGTCTTTACTTAGCAAAGAAACAGAACACACTAAAAAAAAACATGATTAATCAGATAAAAACTAGAAGGAAGCTGAACAAACTTTGTGCACAGATAAAATTTTGTTAAATATTCAAAATAAATTCCTTTTTTGATTTAATAAGTAAAATTGCTGTGATAACTTAAGAACATATTTTTTCATTCTATTTTTAATATTATAAATATTAAACATAAATAAAATGAATAACTCTAAACTGATTTTAAATATATATACACTTGTAAACTTTAGTATGAATCTAAATAAAAATGTGTTGTTTTTAACTTTTGAAAAGGTTGTAAAAGCAACAATGCACCATGTAATAAACAATTTTTAAATTGTAATAAACAATTTTTAAATTTAAATTGTAAGTTATACTTTTTTATAGGAGGAAAAAAAAACATACCATTTTAATCAAAACTGCTGATAATTATTTGCACCCTAGAAGAAAAGTTTTTTAAAAATATTTATGTTTGCCCTGCCCTCAAGACCCTTAAAGTAGGCATTTGGTCATTTTGAGGTCCTTTTTTTCCAAATATGTGCTTTAAGGACAAGGAAATAGTGATTCAATTTTTCAGGAGTGAGTTTAAACATTTGTTTCAAATCTAGGAGATCTGGTTTTTTTGATTCAAAAACTTTTTTCTGAACACTTCTAATTTACACTGCCCAGCAAAAGTTTACGGTCATTTGAAATTTTGATAGTTTCTTACTTGTAATAATTGATATAAAATTTTAAAATTGTTTGTAAGTCATAATATAATTCAATTAAAATGTACTAAGTTGCTTTTGAAATTAGTAATGCAAAATACATTTTCTTCATTTTTGTATTATAAACATGGTCAAACATATTTGATCAGTAATATAGTAAATTGAACATAAATTAGTTGAATACAATAAATACATTACATTGAATACATATACTGAATACAATACAAATATATTGAATTTTTTTGCAAGTAATATAATAAATTGAATTAATAAATTAGTTTAGTATTTTTTATAGATGAATTATTTTTTAATTTCCAATTTATAAAATCACATCTTGATTATTTTTAGATATTAAAAAGTTAGATTATATTATAAAGTGTCAAAGAAATCTAATTTATCACTAGAAACATGTTCTTCAATTGTCACTTAGACAAATGATGGTCATTCTACTAGATATATTCAAAATTCTTAAAACAGTGAGTGATAGTATTTGTCAGTTTAAATGTACTGGTACAAATAAAGATGGGAAAAGAAGTGGAGTCAATTATACTTTTATGTAAACAAAATAGACAATTAACAGCCCAAGAAATAACATTAAAGCTGCTCATAATAAAATTATTTTAGGACTGTACAACATTGCTTGAAAACGATTGTTTTGAATGGTAGAGTAACTATTCGAAGATCTCTTTTAAGAGCAATAAATTGAAAAAAGGCTTTGATGGGCTTTAGCACATAAAAATGGACAAAAAAAGACTGGCAAAATGTATTGTGGATGAACGAATCCAAATTTGTTGTTTTTGGAACAAAGCAACGGAACTATGTGCGACGAATAGCTACTGAAATATTCCATCCACAGTGTATACAGCCTACTGTCAAACATGTTGGAGGTTTAGTAATGGTTTGGGGCTGTTTTGCTTCTAATCAGGTTGGTAATCTCATAAAAGTAAATGGAAGATTCCAGAAGAATGGATATCATTAGATATTATGTAGAAATCAAGTAAAAAGTAACAAGTAGAAAGTGTCTAATCGGATGTGGGTTTACTATACAACAGGGTAATGACCCAAAACACACATCCAAATACTGTACAAACTATTAGTAAAAATAAGCTATCAGAGAACTCAAAATATGACATCACTGCCACAATCATTAGACCTCAACCTAATTGAGTTGCTATGGGATCAACTTGATTATGAGGTAAGAAAAAAAAATATCCTACATGACAATATAAATTTTTGTTCGTATTAAGCTGCATAAACTTGATTATTTTTATCATAGGTTTAAAAAATGTTGATTAACTTTTAATTGTTTAAAAGTTAATCAACATTTATTGTTATGAAATTCAGTTAATTGTAATTAGTTTAAATTAAATTGTTTTATCATATTTTTCATTTTTGCCAAGTGACTGGAAACTTTTGCTGGGCAGTGTATACATACATACATACATACATACATACATACATACATACATACATACATACATACATACATACATACATACATACATACATACATACATACATAGATACATACATAGATACATACATAGATACATACATAGATACATACATACATACATGCATACATACATACATACATACATACATACATACATACATACATACATACATACATACATACATACATACATACATACATACATACATACATACATACATACATACATACATACATACATTAGACCAATTCAAAATTAAATATATAAAAAAATTTTTTAATTTTAATTGGGCTACCCTCTAATTTAATCTGGTTTGTGGTCAGGAAAATAAGTTCAAAATTGCAAGCTTAAATAATGTTTTAGTGAATGCTCTAGAGATTCAAATTTGTAAAAAAAAAAATGGCGATAAAATAGTAAACTTTCTTATCACATAAGATTGATTGAATATAAATGTTACAATATATTTAAGTGTGTTATACAATGTTTTATCAAAGTATTTACAAGTTGTAATCACTTTCTATTCTGCTTTAAAGTTTTTCTTTAACCAAATGGTCATGAGATTTCTGTGATATTCGACAATCTGAAATATTAACTGCCATTCAGCTTCATCAAATGTTAACACATTATTGAAGTCTGTTGCCAACTTAACAGCATGCTCAGCACAGTCATTGGTGACTCTCATGGTTGCTATTTTTTGCTTGGCAGTGTGTAGGCAGAAAACCCATGCAGCTGGATTAAAAGTAAGAAGAATTGGATCAATCTTAAGTGCAGTGATCTTTGAGTGAAATTGCACAACTAATTTTGAATCAACTCTTCTGAGATTAGTTTTCATTGGTGTTATCTTTAGAGCAGCAATCATAGCCTCTTTCTCACTTTTTGGGACAAAGTCAGAAAATAATGCAAGTCCAATCAAATCTTTACTCAAATACCACAAATGTCCTCTCATTTTCTTAATTGCAATGTCTGCTATCTGTTTGTCAATGGTACTTTAAGACTAAAGAGTCTGGAGTAGATAAAGGTCATTGTATGAAGCATCAGAACTGTTTGGAGCTTTAAGCCAGACTTTCACATAAATGGTAATAATGAAAAGACAGATATGAAGAAGACCCTGTATTTCATATGCTGCATGTTTGAATTGTCTACGGAACAAATAGATTTTAAGACAGTATATTCCTTTTGCCATCCACCTGGTACGATGATAGTCACCTGGAGGACTGACTTGAATTATACAATCATTTTTCCCAGTGTGATTAGTGTCAATTGGTTGAGCTCCAGGTAATCCTTTTGTGGTTGAATGTTTTTGGTGAGTTGATTCCTAAGGAACTCTAACATATTTTTCTTCATCTGGTTTAGAAAGACTGGAACATCTTTCCATTTTTTCAACACTTTAACAACTGAGCTTCCCATAAGCTCATCAGTACTCAAGAAAAGTTTAGGAATTACTAATAGTTTTTCAACATTTAAACCTGATGTAATAATTGGCATCCTGTCAGCCAGGTTTCCATGTGTCTGGTAGAATTTTACTGTCAAAAGGGACAATTAGGGGTGTATTTGGTACAAAAACTTCTTGAATGTTTTGGGTTATTAATTTTCTAATTGTTTTATGAGCTCTGTATATTGAGCTTGCAGATAATGTCATATCTTTAATGTCAATGCCAACAGCTTTAAGGACTGGCACAACAATGTGGATATTCCTTTTTCTCTTGTAAAAAATTTACATCTTGTTGAATTTTTATAAGTCTGTCACAATCTGCATGGGCCACATCAAACAGCTTATTAAACTTGTTCAGCAAATCAGTTTTCAATTTTTATTGTCTTTCAGTTCTGCAAGACTTCTTTTTCCCAATTTTAACATAAGAGTTATACAATACTTTTAGTTCCTTTTTGTGTTGTTGGAACATTGGCAATAAACCAAATTTGTAAAACCTCATCAATAGTATTGGGACAGCTTTATGAAAGATCCATTTTGTTTATCTTTAAGTTATAAAAGAGGCATTGTAGAAAAAAATCAACTGTGAGCAAACAGCTTGAACAACTTAGTTTATCTAGAACTTGTAATTGATGACCAATTAGCCATGCATTAGTGTCACAACTTGTTTTAATAAATTTCTTTTTTGACATTTTGACTTTGATTCAGTAATTGCTAAATTTTATTATTTCACAAAAAATGCAAATTATATATAACATACATATTCGCATAAAAATATAAACATTCAGTCAGTACTAAGCAAAGTCATTGAAACTTAGATGATTTTTCTTTGTTTGCCCAATGAATACCTAAATCCAATTAAAGCCAACACAATTGTAAATAAAAGTAAAATGAACACTATGCAGAAAGCTAATAAGTTATTTTATCAAATTTAGTAGATTAGTTCACAAAAGTAGAAAAGTAAAGTTAATTGAGCTGTTACTAAATATTGGAATAAGGTTATAAAATTTTCAGGAGTTACTTTTTCATCAAATAACATTTAAACACTTAGCTAATTAACTTTTCAAAAAAAATTTTTTTTGAATTGGTCTAATATATATATATATATATATATATATATATATATATATATATATATATATATATATATATATATACACACATATATATATATAAATGTAATCATATTATAGGAACAATTGTTCAAAATTTCATTCATTTTTAGTGAAAAGTCAAAAAGTTTCATACATACACACCAAAATATATACATACATACATACATACATACATACATACATACATACATACATACATACATACATACATACATACATACATACATACATACATACTTTTGGTGCCAGTTTTTCACTTCCTTAATTTTCTTCTAATTGCTTCACTTACTTTAATGGTTTGATTAAAATTCTTTTACAAATATAATAAATTAGTCCATTATTTAAAAAAAAAAAATTTTGTTAAAATATTTTTATCTCTATTATGTTATTAATAAAAAAAGATTTATATGGCTGAATCAAAATTAAAATAAATTTTGGCTTATTACCATCATTATTATCTAAATTTATGTTTATAAGTATAAAACTGATGATTTAAGAAATACCCTACCCCATATTCATCCTTTGATCCCAAAAGAAATTCTCTTGCCCAATCTCAACCAGATATTTCTTTTGTAAACTTAAAATAAAATTATCAAAGGTAGAGTTAATAAAAAAAGTCCTTAAATACCTTTATAGCAGCCTCTTTTGCATGCTGGAAATTGAATACGCAATTAAGTTGATATTGGAGCTTATTTTCTCCTAACAAAATTCTTAAATCATCTATGAATGCTTGCCATGTAGTATTTAAATGATTCTCAGCATCTTTTTTATGCTCTTTAATCAAAGACTCAAACTCACTCTTTTTTTGAATTTCTTCTTTAAGTTTTTTTTCCAACTCTTGAATAGTGACTTTTAAATCATTTTCTCTCTTTTCATTTAAACTGATAATATTTCTTTCTTGAAACTCAATTTGCAATTTAATTTCTCTTTTCAATTCTTCAATGGTACTTTCCCCAGTTTTTGTAATTATTTTACCAAAAATAGACAACTCCTTCTCTTGCATTATTACAGTTTCATTTTTTTTACTTAATTCATAAGTGAGATTATTTATATCCAGTTTCAGTGTCTTGTTCAACTCTTCCATATGATCCAGCTTTGTCATAAGATCATTGGTGGTGGCAATAGATTTGCTTAATCTTTCTTCATAAACTTTACACTTCTCCCTTGAAATTTCATTCTCTGCTTTTAAATCAGCCAACTCTGATTGGTTTAACTTATATCTATTGCTTGACAAACTGGTGCTAGTTTTTTGCATACTTTTATAATGATCATGCAGCTGCTTTATTTTAAGATCATTTTCTGCTTGTAAAGTTACTTTTAGTTGCTCTGCATTATTTAGATCCTCATTTAACTTTTTGTATCTTGTTTTTAGCTTTACTAACTCAGCATGTATGGTCATAAGCAAGTTAATCGAAAATTCTAAGGGCTGACTTTGAACTTGTGAAGTATTGTTTGTTAGCTGATACTCGCTATCCCAGTCCCTTAACAGAGCATCTAACTTTTCAACATGATTCTGCAAGTTTAATGACAGGTCTGTAACTATCTAAAATTAAAATAAGTATTTGTTATATTTTGAAATTTAGTTGATAGCTTCAGGAATTTATGACAAATATGCATGAGTACTTTTAATAATATTGGTACCTCTTCATTTGCACAGAACGATTGAGAACTTGATCTTTTTTTTTCATAAAACGCTTTTCTAGAAAATAAAAATGAAGTTTTCTAGGGAATAAAAGAGAAAATTTCTAGAGAGTAAAAGTGAAGTTTTGAGACACTTTAGAATTACCAATAGTTCCTATATATACTTTTATTAGGGAGATTAAATTAAAAATACAAAAAAAAAAACATCATAAAATAGTTTTGATAATTCTTATTTTTTAAACCTATTTTCTGAGATTAGATATTGGTCCTACAGAAGCACAAGTAGAATTATCAAGCCTTACTGGGAGCAATCAAATCATAAAATGCCTGTTTCACTTTGTTTAGTAACAATTACAAGGAAAGGAGTGTTGCATAGTTAAAAGCCAAGTTGCTTGTGCAGAAAATCAGACATTAAATAAACATTTATTAAAAATAATAAGATTTCAAATGAATAGGTATTTAATAATATTTATAAATAATATTAAATACTAATTCATTTGAAATAATACAAATATAATCTTTATAATAGGTTCTATATACTTTATTTATTCTTGTATTAAAAATACCAATACCTGGAAAATGAAGGCCAACTTCTATCCAAATCATAACCTTTATAGGGTAGGTTAAAAGTTACAGAGTTCAAATCATAAAGAGAATTAATTAATGTACCAAAAAGAGGTTTATCTTGGAAAACTGAGTCAGCTTCAAAATAATCCCTAGAACAAAGAACTTTCAATAAAAAAACTAAAAATCCAAATGCAATATAACTTTTTGGTGTTACTTAAAAGGAATTAAAAATTCTACAAATAGCCTAATATAAAGACTTAACATTACACCATAGTCATCATTAGGGTACCTTAACTTAGTTACAGTCTTGAAATTATATGTAGAATGCTTATTTATCTGAGAATCAATATAACAATTTATAACCAAAACTGAAATTGGATCTCTTTTACCTTACTACTTTATCATTAAGTGTGCAACGTTGAAGTGTATCTGCTAAGCATCTTTCCATTAACGCTTGTCTTAAAAAGGCTCGGCCTTTACCTTGGTAAGTTTTAAACTAAATTTGAAATGAAAAAAATATCTTAAAAAACAGGATACTGCTGTGACAGATTAAAAACCAAATTAAATTGATAACAAAATATATGTAAAAAAAGCTTACATCTGAAATAGAGGCAATAAAGCGAACAATTTCTTCTTTAGGTAGACTTTCATTAATAAAGTTCCAATAATCTTTTTTTGCACCAGTAAAACTGTATTTTTCTTTTATATATATATATATATATATAAAAAAAAAAAAAAAAACTCAATCAATTTAGTGTAAAAATCTACTAAAAAAAAAGAATTATCTGTTGGCAAAAGTTTTTTACAAGCCTTTTGGTTGAAACTTTCGAAATTAAAATTATTATTTTAATTGTAAAAACTCACTTGGTAATTGCAATCATTGTTAAAAATGCTTATTTTTACTAGCACTGTAAAAGCAATAGCCATGTTAATTTGCAATGTCATAATCTGACATAGCAAATTACTGAAGTTCTAATTCTAAAATCTCAGCTTTAGTTATGATTAATCAGAGACAACTGAAAAATCAAATAGAAAATATCGTAACTATTGACTGATATTTAAAATATCAGCTTATGGTAAAAATTATATATTTTTTGCATGTGGTGACTCTTGTTAGAATCTGTTAGAATCCTTTGCTAGAAAATTATTTTAAAATTATTGCTCCCAAAACACTTGTAAACTTTGTCTCTTAAGAACAAAAAATTATACTGGTTTTGTTCCATTATATGTGATTTCTTACTGTAGCTATAATCATTTCAAAGAAAAAATAGGAGCATTAGATTGTTAATTCTTTTCTTCCTAACCATCATAAAAAAGTAACATATTCGACATCCTTTTAACCATAAAAGACATGATTTTTTTTCTGCATCATAGGAAAAGAATTTCTTTTAAGCTAATATTTCACTTAAAAATTCATAACCAAATTACCAAACCTTCAACAAGAATTTAGAAAAGCTCATTTCATCTAATACAGCTAGAAATATTTTTACTTTGAATAAACATTAGTGTTTATGCAGCTTTGATGGTCAGAGATAGATTCACAAGAATAGGGAGAAAATTTCATTGCCATGGAAAACTTTAGGCAAATAATTTTCAATGATGAAAAAAATTTTAAAGTAATAAGAAAAGTAAAGTTAAAAGATTTCAATTTTTGCTGAACCAAGGTCGTAAGGTGGCAGTAGAAGTGTTGGTATTTGGGGCTGAAAAAGTAAGTTTTATAGACTGATCACAAACTTCTACATGTATATATATTTATTAAATATGGTCTGCATAAAACTTACAGTTATTTGTTGAAATTAAAATAATTTTCAAATGTGTTACAGCTATGTTCATCTCTTACATTTAAAGTTTTTTATTAAAATAATTAGAGAATACTAAACCAACATACTAGAATAAGGGATAGTATGTTTACATTAGGAATTCTTGTGGGCTAAGCTTTTTTTTAAAAAAAATATGCTACTAGAAGAAAGACTCAAAATAAAATTTTGTTTTTGGATTTTTCATGGTTTGCTGGGCAAAAAAAAAGTCAAAGTAGCCATTTTCACTAAAAAATATTTAAAATATTTCATCTTTTCCTTTTTGTTTTATAAACACAAGTTTACTTTACCTAATATGCAATACTGCATGATTTTCTATTTTTATGTACAAAATCATACTCACTAAGAGTTTAAAAAAGTTGTAACAAAGTATAAAGTTAAGTTAGTGTAATTTGCTACATGTGGCAAATTTGGATTTACCATAGACACCCAAAATATAATTTAGTCAGTCTGACATAGCACAGGCTTTTGGTTACTTTTCTTTGTAATTAACTCAAATTTATTGAGCAGTCAGGAACTAAGTGCATTAAAAAATACTGACTGATGGTGAATTATCCAAAGGTATACAATTTTGTTAAGAAAAGAATTTTTATAAAAGTATAAAAGAGCTTCTATCTAACCTAATTCATATTTTCTCTGTTTTTAAACATCACATAATTATTTAAAAACTTTAGTAAACAAAACATTTTTTCAACCAACTTTTACAAAAACTTAGCAAGGATTTTGGATATGAAATGGGCCAATCATGCATTGTTCATATGATAAATTAGCCATTAGACATTTTTAAAATTAGTGATGGAATCCATATTTTTCTCAAAAAGGAAATGACTTGATTTTCACATTTAAGAATTTATGTCTTTAACAATTTTTATCATAGAATATAAATTTAAAATTGTGGCTACAAAATTTTATTTCTGAATGTTTTAAATCTATGCAAGAAGTGTCTATGCTATCTAGACAGTCTACAAACCAAATTTGAACAATTTGCTCCAGGCATGTTGCAAATATTTCCATTATTAAAGAAATAACAGTTTAACTGCTAAGAAAAATCTGTTTGCTTTTTTCATTCTGCAAAAGATTAACAACAAAAATCGGAACCAAACATTTAAAAAAGGAAAAATATGAGTGACTAGACTATGTATTATTACACATAATCATAGCCTTTAACTTTTAATCAAAGTCATAATAGATTTACTTATGATAAATTTAAAATTCAAAACTCAATACCTTTCATACCAGTTCGAAAAGTAGTTTCAAGTAAATTGCATAATTTTTGAACTTCTACACTGTCATCATTTAGTGGAATCAATTCTTTGAAATATACATTTTGAACACTTGCCACTAATTCTAAGATTTTAAATTATAAGTATTACTTTTTAAATATTTATTTTGATATTACATAAATACATACATAGATACATAGATACATACATAGATACATAGATACATAGATACATAGATACATAGATACATACATACATACATACATACATACATACATACATACATACATACATACATACATACATACATACATACATACATACATAACACTAGAAGTACCTATGTCAAGAAAATGAGTTATTTGAAGACAGGGTTGTTTGTATCATAAACAATAGGCTATTGTTTATTAAAGTGGCTGACTTGGGTACTTATAGCATTAAAAGAATGGTTATTTGGTCCCTTTTAATGCATAACTCATTATGACCAAAATATGACATAAGCACTTTTACCATTAACTTCCACATGTATTGAAATGCTAGAAGATTAATTTATATCATATCTCATACTTTTTACTTCACCCAAAAGCTGCTCTACTTTAGAAATTGATGAAACATGTTGCATTTCCTAAATTAAACAAGTACTGGACAGTAATATGTTTAGAAGTATATTTTAAAAATATGTAACTTTTAAATACAGAAATGGAAATAGAAATATTATTTGAGAAAGGAAAGGAAAAATGGAATTAGAGACATGTATTAAAATTATATTTCAATGAGATATTCGATTCATAAAACCTCGATTGATAGAAGCAGAAGCAAAAGCGATCTCTTAAACAGAATAAAAAAAAGAATACTGGAAACAAGAAATAAAAATTACCTTTAAGTAGAATTACAAATGCAAATGGAATTTTCTAATTAAAAGATGCAGTTAGAATGAGAAATAAGAGTTAATGGTATTTCCATTTCAAAAGAATTCAAAATGCTTTATATTTAAGCCCTTCTTTCCAATTAAATTTTTATTATACTCCTGTAATAATTTTCAATTCCACTCTGTAGACAACTACTCATAGTATTTTTTTATAGAAGTCTATAATTACTTTAAGTTAGTAAATGTATCATCTGTTTGACTGAAGGATCTCTGATTCAACAGCTATACGTTTACTAAAGTCTGAACGGATTTCTTGTAAAAAGTCCTAATGAAAATTTTATGGTCTTTTTTAAAAAAAAAAACAGGTTTGTTCTTATATAGAAATAAAGTTGTATTAAGTAAAATTGATTTAATTGTTGTCACTTAGCGATAAATTTTATTTAAAAAGTTGACCGTTCCGAACTGACGTTACGGAACATTTAAAAGTTGTTTCGATTTAGTGTGCCGTCTTAGAGAATTACAAAACTTGCTAAATAATTCTATTGAAAGTAAAAAAGTATTTAGCTAACTGCGGTTTTTTGTGGTTATATTTGATTTAATCACGAGGAAAAATTAAAATTTATTAGCTTAATTAGTTTCGTACAGAAAATATGTTCACCCTGCTTATTTCTGCGCCTCTGTAATGCTTATTTCTGCGCCTCTGCTCCATACTTTTTTTCTGAGCTTTATGGAAAGTTAATTTCATGCAAGTTTACCAACATTGCCAATAGCCTTGCTCTTCAGGAGGAACCTACCCACCAAGTACACAACGTTGAAACAACGTTGAAATAACGTTGATCAACGTTGATCGTTGATAAACGTTATTTCGAACTGCTTCATACTTTTTTTCTGAACTTTATGGAAAGTTAATTTCATGCAAGTTTACCAACATTGCCAATAGCCTTGCTCTTCAGGAGGAACCTACCCACCAAGTATACAACGTTGAAACAACGTTGAAACAACGTTGAAATAACGTTGATCAACGTTGAAAAAAGTTGTTTCAACATTGTGTGCTAGCTGGGAAGCTAGTCTTGATAATGAAACATTTCTCAAGCATATATTTTTAGGTGCAAATGTCAAAAAATTTATGGCTTGCATCTTCTTTAAAAGTATTCACTTTGCTATCATAATTGCTACAATTGATTTTTCGCAAAAATTTTCTGTATTTAATTATGAGAGATCACCGTTAGTGACGCTCTCAACACTTGATTCTGCAATCTTTTCAGAGATCTCAGTGGTTGTAGGCTTCTTTGTAGACTGCTAGTTTCAACTGATGTTTTAGAAGCAAGCATTGTTTCATTACATCTTTATATATTGGCAAAACAGCTTGTGACATCTCTTCAGGCATGCCAAAGACAGGATAAGTCACCATTGTGCCATGTCTTGATATTTTTCTGGCGTGAAAATCCCGATTCAAGTGCTTAATCCGAGCCTCCTAAGCCTCCTCTGATAGTTGTCTAATAGTTAATAATTTGCAATGAATTTAGTACTAGAAATTAACAGTTTATGAACTGATGCTAGCATATAATACCAAACAAATTTTTCTACTAACAGTTTGGCAGCATGAGTAAAATATTCGTTGAAATTAGTAATCTTGATTTCGTATTTACTTGACAAGGCTTAAAGAACTCAATACCTTTTAAATAAATTTTTGTATAGTCCGCTTATATCAGCAGATATTTAATAATTTTGGAAAAATGCTCTAAACGATGATCAATTCATGATGTTTTGTTTATTTGTATTTTCGTTTGAAATTTAATGACTTCGTTAAACAATTATCAGGTAAAAATAACATTTTTAGGAAATTTAGCCCTCTTTGATGAGCTTAAGACGTTTAATTTTAAACATTTATCGAAATTTATTATACTGATGAAATAAAGCTGAATAAAATGAAATATTAAGTGCTCAAATAGCTGAAGGAATAAAAAAATTAAATTAGATGTCACTAGTTGAAATATTCATATTTTCATCAAATATTAACATATTTTGATGACCTTTATGTCATTCTTTATTTTTAGCAGTTCTTTCAAATAGTATATAAGAGGACATCCTATTTAGCAATAATTAAAAAAAAAACTATGAATAAAACAAACAATTTTCATGAAAAGATCCTATTTTTCGTAAGTTTGACCACCTTTTTGGCTCAAGATATTAAAATTTTGCGGAAACTTTTTTCACTTTCTTTGAACACATATTAAAAGGCAGCTTTTTATTGCTATTACACATTAATAATTTAGTTTATTTTCACATATACAGTGTCTCAAAAAATTATCCGACCAAACAAGTTTTTCCCAAAAAAAAATGTTTACGCTCTAAATTATACTAAAAACAATGAATAGCGATACTTACTTCGTCTGTCATTTTAATTCTATAGACCAATTTCAAATGTTTACAAAATATTCAATCCCGTGGACATGCGCACTAAACTGGCAGGCAAAAAATATAAACATTCTGCAATAAACATTTAGGAAACTTGCATTTTATTATTTTTTGACCTAAAATTACAGCTCTAGATACGTTTGTAAGTTATTTTAAAAAAATGCCTGATAGTTGCTGTGTAGTAGGATGTACAAGTAGAAGAAGTTTTACAAAGTTTTTAAGTTTTTACCGCATTCCAAATGGTCATTCCACAAAAGAATTTAACAGACGACAACTTTGGCTGAATGCTCTTCATAGAGAAAACTGGCCTGATAAGATGATAAAAAATGCTCGTGTATGCAGCAAACACTTTGTTTCAGGTCATTTTTAGCTCCGATTTGTTCATTTTTATTCAACAATTTTTTATATTTATATCTAAGTGTGAGTGCAATGGTAAAATTAACACAAATAGTATTATTAAAAATGTTTGAGGTATACAGTCAACAGTATTTATAGTGATCACTAGCTCAACTTTAGTTTGCATTATACAGCTTTTTGTAATCATGTGTTCTCTCAAAGCTATATCATTGTAACATAATAATGTTCATTTTATATTATTTATAGGTAAACGATCTGATGAACCCAATCATCCAGATTATGTACCTTCAGTTTTTATGTACAAACCCAATAGTTTAGGTCATAAACGATTGCAGCGATATCAAAGATACCAATCAAGAGAAAAGAAACAAAAATCATTTTCAGGAGATAATATTTTAAATGAAAAATCAGCATATGTTAAAACTGAAGAATGCTATACAAAAAATATTGCTATTGAAGAATCTATGTTTTCTGAAAACGAGGAGTTTTCTGGAAATAGCACAGAAGAATCTGTGTTGTTTAAAAGTGTTGGTATCCAATGTGATTTGAGCATGGAAGAGTTATTAAAAGAGGAAAATCAAAAATTAGTCATGGAATTACGTGATAGGAACATGGAAGTTTATATTTTAAGACAAGAAAATGAAGAACTTAAAAAAAGGGATTTGATTTTCAGCATTGAAAAAATAAAAAAAAACAATGCTCATTTAAATTTTTTTACAGGGCTACCAAATATGCCAACATTTGTATGGATTCTTTCTTTATTAACAAGGACAAATGATATAAAGCTTTGTTCATCTCGTTTATCAAAAGAAAACCATTTGTTAGTTATACTTATAAAGTTGCGACTTGGGTTGTTGAATAAAGATATTGCATTTCGTTTTAGTGTCTGTGAAAGTGTAATATCCAGAATTTTGAGAAATTGGTTACCAGTACTAGCCATTTGCTTACAACCCTTAATAAAATGGCCTAGTAAATGTGTAATAAGAAGTAACCTGCCAGAGTGTTTTATGAAGAAGTTTAGAAACTGTGTATGCATAATTGACTGCTATGAGATTTTTATTGAAAGACCATCAAATCTAACAACTCGTGCTCAATCATGGTCAAATTATAAACACCACAATACAGTAAAATACTTAATCGGGATCAGTCCAACAGGTGCAATTACTTTTTTGTCTGGTGGTTGGGGAGGTCGAGTTTCGGACAAGGAGCTAACAAATCAATCTGGCTTTTTCAAATATATAAATTTTGGAGATTGCATTTTAGCAGATAGGGGATTCCTCATTAAAGATGAGCTTGCAGAGAAAGGAGCAAACCTTTACATTCCAGCATTTTTAAAAGGAAAACCACAATTTAGTCCGCAAGAAGTTGAAACTTCAAGGCAACTGTCAAATGTCAGAATACATGTTGAGCGCATTATTGGCAGAGTCAAACAATTTAGAATTTTACAAACCACTGTGCCGATCAGACAAATTGATCTGTTAGATGATATAATGGTTGTAATATCGGCCCTTGTGAATTTAAACAAAGGCATTATAAAGTGATACAATGATATTTTGCAGAATTGTATGAAATCTAAATTAAATAAAAAAACAACCTAATAAACCACATCTTTCTGTCTTTATCAATGTTATTGATAAATCTATTTACATTTTGCGTAAGAATATTTACATAAACTGTATTTATATACAGCTAAGGGTAGTTTTATTTTATCTATATAAAAGCCTAAGGAACCTTTGGGTTGTGTTAACATCACAGAGCCCAACTAATGATTCATACAGCAAATAATGTTGTAGAGCTGTTTACCTTGCAAATATGTTACAAGCCTTAGGCATTTTGCAGTGGGTAATTAAGAATCAAAAGGTGCATACTGTTTGTATAAATAGCTTATTTTATTTAAATATTACATTCTTCTATTGTGTTATATTACTATATCTAATAAAAATATAATATAAATACATTATCATAACATAAATATTAGTTATTACTAAATGGTACTTTTAATAAAAAAATATAGTAATTAACTCCTGCATTGAGGACAGAACCAGGAACCTCTTGGTTTCCTTGTAACATATACACATGAGTAATGAAACCATTTTTTGGAACAACTTGCATTACTGCATGAAATCATGAGACCAAATTCAGGTTTCATGCAACAACAATACTGTTTTCTATGTTGAAAGCCTTCGTCTCTTTTTCTGCTGACAATTTCTGGTAAAATAGCATTGAAGAAATATTTAGCCAAAACATTAACAACTATTTTAAGAAAATCATTATCACGCTGTACAGTACACTGTAAATACTTGTTTTGCTCAACTGGGGACCACAAAAAAAACTCACCAAAGTTAACTTTGCAAACGAACATTTGTAATTGCATCTGGAAAAAGTAAGGGTGATTTGATTTTAGACCATTACTATTAAGGGGAAATTTTTCATCACTTTGCCAGTTAATAAAACCATTTTTATAATTATATGGGCATTTAATCTCTAAAACACCCTTTCCATGACAAGAACAGGTAAATATTCCATCAGGAGAAGCTCCCAAAAAAGGCATATCAGCCATAACATAAAAACCAGAGTTAATAAACGAAAAATTGCTGTGCTTCTTTAACTGGACCTCATAAAATGTATTTTTGGCACAATTTTCCATTTTCTTACCGTATTGTGTAAATTTGCTATAAAAATCTTTTTTATATTGCATGATTTCTTGGATAAGAGATTCACTGAGAACAAATTTATTTGTGTGAAATACATTAAAACATATTGAAGCTGTAATTCTTCCTGCCCGGTGAACCTGCCAAGCTGATGATAGATTTTGTTGATATGTTACTTTGGCAAGTTGATCGTATTGTTTTTCAAAATAAGTTTGACTAAAGTCATCATAAAGTTGTTTAGAGTGTTTTAAAAGCTCAAACTGAGATAGATCTTTGCAACTAGGATCAAACAAGCTAGTTATAGGTTCTGGTAAACAACTTATCTCATCTTCAGAACCTGACTCAGTATCACTTGATTTATGATGGCTATTACTATCTAAGCTGGTAAATATAACAGATTTAGGATTGGATTGGCGTAAACTGTTAAAGTCGCTGACTGATATGCAAAATGATGGGTCAATATATGAATAATTCCCATTTAATTTAAACATAGTTGATGCTCTTATACTTTTCGTTTTTTTTTTTAATGCAAGATCATTAAATGAGGGTAACTGTCCCCTTTTTTTATTTTTGCTAAAAATCATAGCACTTAATGGTGCTGCATTAACACTGCGCTTTGAGGCATTCCATGAACAAAGCTGACTTGTTGACGCATCTTCTCTATTTAAACGGTGGTGCACAGCAGCCTCAAGTTTAAAAAGTAGAGCTGCAATATGTGAGCAAGCTGAACCTAGTCCCACTGGACAAGTGCAGCTGCTTTTTTTAACCCACCCATCTTTGTGAAGACAAACCCATACATCATACATGGAACTTTTTATGCTGACTCGCTGGCTTGGAAGAACCTAAATAAAGAATTATTAACTGATTATGTTTATTTCAACTATAAACCTTGTACTTGTTGTCTCTAAAGTAATAAATAAAAAAATAAAATATAACCTTAGTTTTTATAAAACAATAATCTTCGTTGATGCTGGGAGCATACCAACAATCTTGCACATGGCCACACAAAAAATATGTTTTATATGCCTCCAATGATTTATATGCTTTGGTATTTTCTTTTGTAAACTCACTAGGAGTGTCTATGAGAAAAATTAAAACGTCTCTCCAAGTAATGTCAGGCAACTTTGTAATGTCTTTCTTCCAAACACTTTCATTAAAGTTTTCTGGATTTACTTCAATTGGGTTTGAAATATTCATTTTTTATTTATTGATAATTGATTTTAATATTTTAAATAGTTATGTTTATCGAGTAAAAGTAAATGTTAACTATAGTTTAACCGCTATTTTAATTTTGTTTTGCCTGCCAGTATCCGCGCGCTTATTGTTTACATTTTGCTTATACGTCACTTGAAATTGGTCTATTGGGAATATGTATAAAAAAAAGGTTTCATGTTTTTTTAAGTAAAATGGTGGGAGGTAAACGTCACTGGACTGTTTCTCAGAGAAATTTAGCCGTTAATCTAGTCAATCAGGGTAAAACCTATCGTCAGGTGCAGCAAGAGACTGGAATTCCTCATAATACAGTATCCGACATAATGAAGAAGTATAACTTGATCGGAACAACAGCCACAAAAGAAGGACAGGGTCGCAAAAAAAAGACTTCTAAGAGTTTTGATAGAAACTTAATTATACAAGTCAAGAAAAATCGCTTAATTTCTGCTCGAAAACTGGCTGAGCAAGCTGAAGAGAATTATGGAATCAAATTATCCCATCAGACAATCAGAAATCGTATCCGAGACCAGGGATTTCAAGGACGACTTGTGCTTAAAACAAACCATATTTGAGTAAGAAACACATGAAAAGAATATTGGAGTTTGCTAAGAAGTTCAAAAACATGCCGTTAAGTTTCTGGAAAAAGATCCTGTGGAGCGACGAATCGAAATTCAACTTAAAGTCATCTGATGGAGCCCAAAAAGTTTGGAGAAAAGCCGGAGAAGCCTACAAATTAAGCTGCGTGAGAGGAACTGTCAAGTATGGCGGCGGTAACGTGATGGTATGGGGTTCAATGGCTTGGAAGGGTGTCGGAAAACTCCAATTTATTGATACTTTAATGGATCAGGTGCAATACAGAAACATATTAAGGCAAAATTTGAAGTCATCTGCTCGAAAACTTCGGCTAGGATCTGATTTTACATTTCAGCAAGATAACGATCCCAAGCATACCCAGCCGGCATCTTTACGCTGTTTCAACGTTGATATTTGGTTGAAGCGTCGCACAGTGACTCAAAACAGCAAAAAAATGGTAATAAACCCCTCACAACTTTTCTATAAGTTAAGTGCCCTTTTTTAAATAATATTAAATTGCAATAATTTTTTATTTCAAAAGTATAAATAATTGTTTCATAAAACTTTTATTTTGTATTTTATAGTTAAAAGAAGTAAAAAAATTTGATATTATTTTCAAAGAAATCTGAAAAATGTGAGATTTTTATTTAACTAAAATAGAGTATTTTTAATTTAAATAAAAGTGCATATTTATTTTAAAGATAATCTTTTGGCTCTATATATTTCAACTTTACTCAAAAGTAAAAAAAAGTCTAATTTTTTTGTTAAAATTTAAAGACTTTTCTAAAAAAAAGGTTGCAAGTAATTGTATTTTTTCTGTTTATATATCAGCTAAAAAAATGTTCCACCGAGTTCCAAAAATATATACATTTTTTCTAGTTAATTAACATTTCTACTTTTAAATTATAAAGGGATTACTGCGGTCTCCTGCGGTATTGGAAGTTATTAAAGAAATAAAAATGTTGATAAACACTTAAAAACCTCGTTTTCCGCCATCTTTAAAAGTATTTATTATTTGATAGGTACAACATGTTTGAAAAAGCTTGACTGAACAACTTTAGTATTTCCTGTAATATAAAGTTAACTTAGTAAAATAGTGTTATTACAGGATGTAACAATGTGACAATTGTTAAAGCCATTACAAAATAAAATTTTAAACAGTGTAAAGTAAAAAAATATATAATGTAATTTAAAATGTTTCTGATTTATTAGTTTTATTATATTGATGGTTCTTAAAAACAATAACAATGAAAAGATTAGATCTTATCCCAAAGATACGTGAACTAGGAGTGGATAAATTAAGATTATGGAAGGATTTACTTAATGAAATAAAAAATACTGAAGAAATTCGCAAAGAAAACTTAAATAAAGTAAAGGTTGCTTTAGTTATATTTATTTCAAAGGTGAAGAGAAAACTAACACAATGTGGACGAAATTATGATACATTTATACAAAAAGAAAATCGTTGGCTTCAAAGAAACCTTATGAACAATAAAAATTGTCATTTTGGTTCTGGAAGGCCCCATAAGCAATGGAATGTTCTTGGAGAGCAAAGCAAAAGAAAAAAAATAAAAGAACTAGCCACTGAACATCATGAAGCTCTATTTTTAGCTTCTGCAAAAAGTGCAAATGCTGCTGGAGAAAAAAAAAAAACTTCTTTTTTAAAAAACATTATCTCAAATCTTTTAGAGATAGAAAAAGTTGATAAAACTTTGGATAAAACCTTTCCCATCATTATGAGTGTAGAGGAAGCTCTTGCATTAAAAATGAACACTGATCTCAGCGATAAACAATATCAAATGATCAGAAACTCAGCTCTTGTTCACAATGTACATATTTATCCTACCTTGCACGATATTTTGGTGGAAAAATTGAAATGTTATCCTGAGAATATACATTTTTCTGAAATTTCTGCAAAGTGTACTCTTCAAAGCATGTTAGATCACACTGTGAGTAGAATAACTGAAATGATTGATATGCCTAATTGTGGTCAAGGTAACGAAATATTTGGAGTTTTATATGGAAAGATTGGTTTTGATGGAGCATCAAGCCAAAGTGTTTATAAACAGAAATACTTTGAAACAAGCATCACAAGTATAGAACTTAAGAGTGAAGAAAATCTTTTTAGTACAGCTTCTGTGCCTTTATTGCTCAAAGTAAAAGATGGCGAAATTTGGAAAAATGCAAATCCTTCAAGTTGTCACTTTTGTAGACCTCTTCATCTACAATATAAAAAAGAGAGTCCAATTTTATCCAGAGAAGAAGAATCAGATCTAAAAAATCAAATAAATACCTTAAAGACGTTTTGCAAAGTTTTTGATATTGCAGGAAGAAAGGTGACCTTTAATATCAGCTATAGAGTTGATCTTACAATGTTTGATAATAAAGTAGTTAATGCACTTACAGAGACAAAATCCACTCAATCCTGCAATGTTTGCAATGCTAAACCCAACGAAATGAACAATATTGATTTATTAAAAGCAAAAACTGAGAATGAGTCAGCCTTGGGGCTTGGAATTTCAGCTTTGCATTGCTGGATAAAATGCTTGGAATTTATTCTTCATTTGAGTTATAAAATTGAAATTAAAAAGTATAAGCCAAAAACAATTGAGGAAAAATTATCTGTAGACTTAAAAAAAAAAACAGATTCAGGAACTCTTCAGGGAACGGTTAAGCTTATATGTTGACATGCCTAAAACTGGGTCTGGAAATACCAATGACGGCAATACTGCCAGAAGAGCATTTAAAAATAGTAAAGCTTTTTCTGAAATTACTAAAGTTGATTGTGATATAATTGAAAGATTGCATAATATTCTCATAACCATATCTTGTGGATATTCTATTAATATCAATGAATTAGATTTATACTGCACTGAAACAGCTAAACGTATAGTGAGTTTGTACAACTGGTATGTTATGCCTCCCACTGTACATAAAATGCTGCTTCATAGTTCTTCCATATCACATAAATTACCTTTACCAGTCGGGGTATATTCGGAAGATGCACTGGAGAGTTTAAATAAACAGATAAGAAATTCTAGACTTAAGCACACGGCAAAAATTTCAAGGTTAAATACAATGATGAATCAGATGCACTACCTTCTAGTAAGATCAGATCCAAAAGTATCAAGCATATCTTTTAGAAAACATAAGAGCTATCGAGGAAAACCGTTACCAGATGAAGTTATTAAATTAATTGTAATGTAAATAATAAAATGAATGTAATAAATTCAGTTTTTTTTTCTCTATGTATCAACCTCCTTTAAAAACCATTTTTATAAAAATATCAAGTAGAGTAATATATCAAGATAATGTGTTTGTCTTGAAGATTCTAAAACTTGAAAAAAAAAATTTTTGTACGCGTATAGTCACCTTAAACGCGCGTATACGCGCATAAGCGCGCGTTATACGCGTCGAAGCTACGCATAAAAAAAAAATTTATTAATAAATTTGAAATCTTTGACCCAAAAATTATTATTTTGATATATAACATTATTGATTTACGATTTATGTCAAATTTTATTTAATTTTTACCGTTTTTTGATCGTTCTGAGTCACTGTGCGTCGTTTCAACGTTGGTTAACCAAATCGCAACGTTAAAATAACGTTACTATTTAAACGTTGTTCAGTAAACGTTATTACAACGTTGACAAAAAAACTCAAACTTATTTCAACGTTTTAAAATAACTATGCGTTAGTTGGTGTTTAAAGTAAAATAAGTAAAGGCCAAAAAGTAAGTGAAATAATCTTTTAGTATGACACGGAATCAAAAACGTTTCCATTAACAAAAGTTAAATTCTCTTCAGGTATTACATTTATTTCTTAAAGTTATTATTTTTTAAATAATGGGCTAAAAAGAAGAGCTATTATAACTTTTTTATTTCCACAAAAAGCAAACAGGATTGTGAAAATTTTAAGTTCACAACCACAGAAGAAAAAAGTGACAATGAGGATGTTGATTTTCTTCGAAAAAGAAAATATAAACAAAGAGAATTTCCTGATTATTTTCCAAGTAAATTTCAAGTTTTTATACCTGAAAATAAAAATACCTGAGTTATCATAATTTATACTATAAAACATACATACATACATACATACATACATACATACATACATACATACATACATACATACATACATACATACATACATACATACATACATACATACATACATATATTAAGTTTATTAAGAAATCATATATACATTGTATATATGATTTCATAAATACAATGACATGTTATTATATCATTGTATTTATGAAATATATATTTTAATGGTTTGCATAACTTAATTTTACTTTCAATTTATAATTTTAGAGCCAAAAGTTGATGTGTATGGAAAGAACCTAAACTCACCTTGCCAAAAGTTTTCCCAAGAAGATATCAGTTCTTCTTTGTTTTCTCAAGATATAGGTTATTGTCTCATGAAATTTATTTAAATTATTTAAAATAAGATTGTGTTATTTAAAAAAAAAATGATACAATTATAATATAAAGTGTAATATTCAACTGATAGTGATACAAAGTGTTGACAAAGAGCTTTTTTAATCTATGTGTTTTAAGTTCAATTTGTATAAAGAATTTACTTAAAAACAATTTAGCACACAATGAAGTTAAGAAAAATGGAAATAAACTACAGAAATTAGATAACGTTGATAAGTTTCCAATGTCTGAATGCAGTATGATATTTTATATTTTAAAGTAAATTTTTATTTAAATTTATTTTTTTTTGTAGAAATATAAAATTTATATAAGATTTAAAAGTTTTAAAAACTGAGGAATTTCCTTACTATTTAAATACTAAAATTCTTTTGTAAAATTTAATAAAATTTGTAGAGTTTCAAAAGAGAGTGTTGTATCTACTTACCGATATAAGAAATGAGATGCGAAATCAAAACAGAGTGACTGAGCCTGCTTCTAATAGTGAATTTGTAAGCCAAATAAGGGTTATTTCATCAGAAGTGGACTTCACTGAAGTGGATAAAGCATTAGATGATGAAAAAGTCCGCTCATCATAGGTGAGTTATAATAAGTATTTTATTAAATAATTATTTAGTTATTGAACATTACCCTTTAGTTAAAAAAACATTATTAAGGTGGACAACGGTCCTTGAAACATTAAAAAATTCTGGAATTTTATAAGTAAAAAATTGTCCTGGAAAATTCTTAGAATTCGGAATTTATCCTAGAAAAATCCTGGATCACTTTATTAAAATTTGTCTTGGAGATCTGAAATAATTCAATGTTTTGATATCATATTTCACCCAAACCATAATGTTAGATTTACTTTATGTTTTTTGTAGGTAAATCAGCTACAATTAATTGGTGGAATATCTCCAAAAGATAGAATACACAAAATTATGCTGAGGTAATTAACTGATAGCTCTTATCTCATTCATAATTACTTTTTACAAAAAATATTTGTTTAATAATTTTAGAAAAAAGTTATTTCATAATGAATTCAATTTAAATATTTGAAAAATTATTATTTATTTATAATCATTTCACAGTTAAATTATCTTTTAAAAATTTAGAATATTTTCAAACAATTTTATGGCCTCCATGAATATGAAAGGCAAAGGTGGAAAAATATGTTTTAAGAACACTAATTTATATAGCGTTGTTAAAGGTATATCTTTATAAGTTATGTGAAACTTTTCCATTCATTATATTATTTCAATTCTTCCTTTTTTGATTTTTACTTTATATTTTCTTTTTTTTACAGCTTCTACTATTAAATACGATGGAGCGACAGAAACTTTGATTAATCGAATATTGTCTGTCTTCCTAAAATGCGCTCCATTTCGAAAAGTTGGCAGTAAAGAAAAGAAATTTGTGTAGATTTTATTTAAATATATGTAAATATATGTAATATTTAAATATATATATCAAACAAATGTTATCTTTTTCTTTACTAATATATATCTAACTAATCTTAACTAAAAATAGTCTAACTGTAGACTATGAGTCTACAGTTAGACTTGTTTTAGTTAAGTTTAGTTAGATTGATAGTCCAATAGACACAATTAATTGAGTCAATTGAAGATTGATTTAACGTTTGGATCTAACGTTGATTTAACGTTGATAAATCAACGTTGAAAAAAACTGTCATTCTAAACGTTGTTTCAACGTAAATTCAACGTTCTTATAACGTATTTTGCGTCGGTTGAACGTTGATTTAACGTTTGAACCTAACGTTGATTTAACGTTGATAAATCAACGTTGAAAAAAACTTTCATTCTAAACGTTGCATAAACGTAAATTCAACGTTAGATTTCAACGTTAATTCAACGTTATTTCAACGCTGTTTGCCGACTGGGTAGTGCCACTAAAACCAAGGAGTGGTTTGCTGAAAATAATGTTGAGGTCTTGGAATGGCCCGCACAATCACCGGACCTTAATCCCATTGAACATTTGTGGGAAATTTTAGACCGAAAAATTGGAGATCGGTCATTTTCCAAAAAAGATACCCTCAAAGTGGCAATTGAAGAAGCCTGGGAAAAGATTCAACCAGAAGAAACAAAATCTTTAGTTGAACCAATGCCTAGACGTCTAGAAGCTGTAATCCAAGCAAAGGGAGGCCCAACAAAGTATTAAAATAATTGTTTTGTTATATAATAACTTGTTATGAAACAAACAATGTGTTTGGTCGAATATTTTTTTGACAATAAAAAAACGACCTAAGTTCCTTTATTTTTAGACTGAAAACCTTGTGATTCATATTTTACATTAAAATAAATAAAACCTATTTAAAAATATGTTCTTTTATTTTCATTAATCTTGAGTTTACCAAAAAAGTCTAAATTTATGAAAATACAGCACTTTTTTTAGGAAAAATATTTAAAAAAATGTTTGGTCGGATAATTTTTTGAGACACTGTACACACTGTTAGTTAGTTAACCCTAAAGTGTTAACCCAAAGTTAACCCTAGTTAAGTTAGATAACCCTAGGGTGTTATCCCAAAATGTTAGTTAGTTAACCCTGACAGCCTACGAACAATTAATGAAAAGACAGTTACAAGCATAATCGGAAGTTATAATGGAGAACGGCTATGATACAAATTTACATTATTTCAAAGCAGGGCTGTGGAGTCGGTAAGCTGCTGTTCCGACTCCGACTCCGACTCCGACTCCTTGATTTTATCATGGACCGACTCCGACTCCGACTCCGACTCCGACTCCCGACTCCGACTCCTTCATAAGTAACCAATTTCTAACAACAAATAGTTGTTTGTTTTACTACAGTTATTTGTTCGTAACAACAAATAACTGTAGTAAAATGTTAACATCGGCTATTTCGTCACTATGATACAAATAATCCAACCACTTAGTGCTTTAAACAATATTTATAAGAAAACAATTTCTGAATAAACAACTGTTCTGAACTCTGGTTATGCAATAAACTCTTATGCAGTCGCTAATAACATTATGAATTTGTCAAAATCATGTTTGAAATATTGTCAGTTGGACAATATTTCAAACATGAAAGAACTTGTTCTTCTTTAAGTTCATATTCTTTAAGAATCTTTTCTACTGAGACCTGGAGAAATTCGCTGGTTTTTGGCGTCTTTTACTGCCAATCTCTTGGTAACTGCTTCATTTTTTTCAAAAAAGAATTAAATATTGATTGCAAAATAGTTCACTCTGTTAAGAAACACAAAGCGTCCCTTGAGACATTCATTAAGTTCTTCTTTTTGTTTAACAGCTTTTTCAATCACTAATTTTCTAATATTCTCTCTCTCCAGAGAAACAAAGCTAATTGAATACTTACAGTCTTTCTGTTTGTGGAGCAACTCTTTGGTGCTTGGTGGTGGCACGCCTAGCTTTCTACTAAGAATATGTAGCACAGTGCCAGACAATTTAAGTCGGGAGTTAGGGGATCACGAAGTTATATAGTTTAACGGAAGCTAGAGGAGAGCGCAAGGGAGGTGATATATGATTCTCAGTGATAAGCAGCAAAATACCCTATTGCTTATCACTGTTTTAAAGGCCTAAAAATAACATGTCAAACTCCTTGTCCTCCAGTTGTTGCAAACTACAATTTCCATTGTGTCTGGATATCCTACAGCTTTCAGAGCATTCTGGGACTTGTAGTTTTGTAACAACTATAAAATCCTTATGAAAATTATGAAACTTTGAAAGATTTTTTTTAAACCGGAGTCGGAGTCGGTACAATTTTTCCGACTCCGACTCCGACTCCGACTCCAGCCAAAATGAGCTCCGACTCCGACTCCGACTCCACGACTCTGACTCCGACTCCACAGCCCTGTTTCAAAGTTCTTGAGGCTAAAAAGAACTGCTATTCTGCTGAAAATTCCATGAGTATTACTGAGACCATAACGAAAATAAAATTACAATTCTTGCTTAATGATTCTTCAAGAAGACTTGTACAGGTACTTAATTTAGCGGTCGATGTGACAAGTTTTAAAACTTATTAAATATGAGGATTTAATGGCAGCATTGAGAATAGTGAATACAAACAGGAATATGACTGTGGTTAACCAACAATTAATGAATTGATCATTTAGAGCATTTTTCCAAAATTATTAAATATCTGCTGAAAATGTAAAGAATTAAATAAGTAATAAAGAGCTTTTTTTTTACATAACTAATTATTATTATTGTTATAATAATTAAAATAATAATATTAGAATAGTACTGAATAATAGTACTAATATATAAGTTAGTTTTTATGCTTTAAGGATTTAGTGGCCCCTATGTATCATGAGGCCCATGCCAAATGGCCCCAATAGCCCCACCTATGATATGGCTTGTTATCTACTATGCCAAATCTACTCGTTTAAACAGCAAAAATACTTATTAAGTACTACATCTATAACAAGAAATCCGAAAAATCTAAAAATAGAGACACTGTATTACGAACTTTTTTTGCGCACGCGCTAAACACAAATAAGTCCAATTGCAAATTCCTCAACCAATAATAAATTTGATGGTTATTTTCATGATTGCGTTACTGAAATGGCAAACTTTTCCCGGTGGCCAGCTTTATCCCCTTCTTGACCTACTAATGTTAAAGAAATGATTATTAAAAGACAATGTCATTTTAGTAAAATTCGCAACGAAGATTTAAATAAAAATGAAGTGGTTTAAGCTTGCCTTTTCAAAACAATTGAATATAATTTTGGGTATGCATTTTCTTTCATGTAGTGTGAAATTTAAATCTAATTTTTTCCACCTTTTTAATTTCCTGTATTTTTAACTAATCAAGTCTAAATACTACTCGATTCTGATGGAGACATTTTTCTTTATTTTTAACACCACATGCTACTTCTTCCGCAATCAAGCATAAAATTTCGTACTCACTTTTAGCTGAGAAGTTTTGAAAGCAACACGGAAGCGAATGATAAAAAATGGTCATATCCTCTAAGATAAAATTCAGTGCAACTAAATTGTTAAAAATACAGCAGTCAAATCATGGAGATATCAACACTACATGATTCAAGATGGTAGACTGAAAATCTACAAAATGTTTTTTATAAAGTTTTGATAAAAATCGTAAAATATTTTTAAAATAAACTTACAATTTTAATAAATTATGTTCTCTAAATTGAAACAGAAAATTGCAGATGGAGTAGAAGGAGTTAGCCCTGGGAGACAAACCCCTTTAAGGGGTCCAACAGGAGAGGTATTCTTGACATATTACTATTTATGCATTATATAAAATAACTTTGCAAAGTTTCATAAATTACTTAATAGTAAAATACCCTCAGATTAATTACTTGGATTATTTCTTCAACATTCAATAAGATAAAAAATACTCTTTAAATATAATATGTTAGTGTGAGTGAGTTATGTCATATCTATTTAATGGAAAATTATAATATTTAATGGAAAAATAAAATAAGAATATAAGTCCAATAACTTTGCTAAAAATATAAAGCATAAAAATAAAAATATTCTTGAAAATTAAAAAATTATTAGAAATTAAGTAAATTTAAAGTAGTAGTTTAATACTTCTTTAAATTTGTATTTATAGAAAAGTACCATAATATTTATAGTATTTAAAAAAAACTTTATATATATGTATTACTATGGTTACAAATATTTATATGATTTTGGCTAAAGTAATTACTAGAGTTATATAGTTATATTGTTGAGTAATGAATAAATGTGTAAATAATTATAATAACAAATACTGATGCTAGGAAAGTACTCAGGTGTTTTTTTGACATCTAGGAAAGTACCTCAGGTGTTTTTTTGACATCAGTTGAAGTTATTTTTCAACATAAATTACACAATGTAACAAAAAAAAAAAAAATTTCTGTTTATCAAAGTTTTTTGATGTTTCTTAATTAATTTGAGTATGCTGAGTCTGAATATGACATTGGATTTTTTATTGCATCAATCGTTTGGTCGTAAAAAAAAAAAAAATCAATTAAACATATAATTAATATAAATCGTTTTGCAATCATGTTACATTATATTGTATTGTAACAGTCTCTCACAATCTCAAAAAACACTAAAAGTGAACAGTAGAACGAGGTTTTCTTTTATGAAGTTTCTCGTCATCGCGTATCAAACACCAGATGTAGTCACCCATCATAGCTGCATCCCATCTGCCCTGGTATCTTTTCTCCATTGCAAGAATATCCTGATGGAAACGTTCCCCGTGCTCTTCACTCACATCACCCAAATTTGGTCTGAAAAATTCCAAGTGTGAATGCAGGTAATGCAGCTTTATTGACATTCTGCATTTCATATCTGCGTACCGTACAATTAAGTTTTCCACTATCTCTTTGTAGTTATCACTCTTATTGTTGCCTAAAAAGCTATGAACAACATGTCTAAATGCAGTCCATGCTTCTTTTTCAACAGCAGACATTTTGTCCTCAAGCTCCTTACATGCCAACATAACTTTAATCTGTGGACCAACGAATATACCTGCTGAAATTTTTGCATCTGACACCTTTGGAAACATCTGCCGAATATGCTGGAATGCTGCACTATCTGGGTTTAATGCTTTGACAAATTGTTTGATAAGACCAAGTTTAATGTGAAGGGGTGGTAGTAAGATCTTTTCAACAGGTATCAGAGATTGATTAATAACATTGTGCGAACCAGGCTGTAAATGTTCTCTCACTGGCCACTCACGTCTTGTGAAGTGCTGGTTTGCAGCCCTGCTATCCCATAAACAAAGAAAACACGAGTACTTTGTGTATCCTCCTTGCAGACCGAGAAGAAATGCTAGCATCTTAAAGTCTCCACATACATCCCACTTGTAACTGTCGTAGTTGATTTTCTCAAGCAACAACTTCACGTTCTTATAGTCTTCCTTTAGATGAACGGAATGAGCTACTGGAATCGAAGGAAATCGGTTTCCGTTATGGAGCAAAACTGCCTTTAGACTTCTTGTTGAGCTGTCAATGAATAATCTCCACTCTTCAGGATTGTGAACAATGCCAATGTCATTGAAAAGACCACGAACGTCATGACAATAGCACAGTGATTCTGATACTACATAAAAGTATGCGAATGTTTCATGTCTTTTTCGGTATTTCGAGGTTCTGCAGCTTGGATCTAATAAATTCCATTCTTTCAAACGTGATGTCAGAAGTTCTGCATTTGATTTAGTGAGACCTAAATCTCGTACTAAGTCATCAAGTTCTTGTTGGATAGGGAAATGAGGTGAATCATTCGGTTCCCTGAAATCACAGTCATCATTGAGTTCATCCGGTGAGTCTACTTCAGAATGATATGCAGCTGCTTCTTCGGATTGAGGTGGAGTAGGAACAGGCAATTCATCACTGTGTGGAACTGGTCCAATAGAAGATGGTGTACTTGGATAAACTAGAGTCAGCCTATCTTTCGGTTTTTTATACTTTGAAATGTCAACAATGCAGAAAAAGCAGTCATCATGATGGTTCGTCGGTTCTCTCCATATTCTCGGAATCGCAAAGGGCATTGACTTTCGGATTCCACGCAGCCATCCTTCCAGAGTTGATCTGCAGCTACCACAACTGTAGTGTGGTGCCCACGATTTGTCCTGATCTCCCATAGCCATGCCAAAATAAGCATGATATGCAGTAAAGAATTTTGTACCACTGACAATCTTATGTTTAGCTTGTGTTGGACTAATATAGTAACCACAAACATAACAGAATGAGTCAGGACAAAGCTTGCAGGATCTACTAGACATATTCACCACTTCATGTAACAGTTGTAATTAGTTAAACTGAAAATAAACACACGAATATAGTTAAAATCAGCATATATATATAATGTTTTAATTGCATTACACATATACGAAAACTCCGAAATATACTTTATGCTTTTTCTCAGGAAATCTTGATGATAGAGAAAAACCAATGGTACCACTGAAATCAGCATACAAAAATTATGTAAGAAACATTAAAAAATTAACATAAACAAAAATGTTGTTACATGGTGTTATTGTACATTATAGTTTTGTATTAATGACAACTCAATTATATATTTTAATACTTTTCAAGTGCATATTTTAACGTTATATTTTAATAAATTTGTAAATTAATCTATAAATATTTCTAAAGATTTTTAAGTTTAAAATTTTTAAAACTATTTTTGAAATCAGGATTAAAATATATGTAAGAATAATGAAAAATTAAAAAAAAAAAAGTTGCAAATTATAATCACTAAAGTATTCAATCTAAAGATTTTAGAAAAATGCATTTTAATGTATTATTATTTATCTTGTGTTAATTGATAGCAATAGCTGTGATTATCATTACTTTTTAAATTGATTTTTAAAATAGTATTATAAACTTTAAATGGTCTTCCATATATATCTAAAATGTATATACTTATAACCAGACATAAACATATATAAAAGCTGTAATAAAAAATTTATTTGCAGCTGATTTCAAGGGGCAAGTATAAGAAAATGGTGGAAGACCCTTATACTAATGATTCATCAACATTTAATGCTGCATCTTTCTCTAAAATCAGAAAATCTCATCAAAATGCTAGCCCTCAAGAAGTATTAGCTCGTGTTCAGCATTTGTTGGAGGTTTGACTAAAAATAAACAATAACTTTTAAATTTCAACAACTTCAGTTTAAACTTTAAAAATTAAATCAAATTAAAACCAATTTTGTAATATTTAAATTAACTATTTTTACTAACTTAAAAAAGTTTATTTATTTGCACAAGTATATGTATTTACACATGTCAATTTTTTAGGTTGGTCGTGCTCAAGCTCAAAATAATGGTAAAATAGATGAATCAGCTTCACCATTATCAAGTTCTTATTCAAGTCCTTTGCATAAACAGAATGAGCTACAGTACAATAGAAGAACTTCTGAAGTTACTGAGGATGACAGTTGTCCACTTCAAGAAAGTACACCTAATCAATCATTTGTTGCTATAGAACCAGTTATGCTAAGTGATAGAAGAATCTCCATATCATCAAATACTAGTGCAGTAGTAGATGAACGTTCTGATGTTGAATCAGATATGGATTCAACATTAAGATTGGAACAGATGAATGTACATGATTTAAGAGTTGCTTTTAAAAAACAAAACCAAACATTAAAGAAGTACAAGCAAAAATTTTCTGAGGTATTCTTATGTAGTTTATTTAAAATTTATATTTTGCATTAAATGTCTTTATACTGCTTATTTTCTGATATAATATTGTTTCTTCAACACTCTTTCTTGAGTCTTTTATTTATTTATAAATGAATTATTAGAAGGCATAGTTTTTATATAGAAATTTTTTAAAAGTATTTTGTCAAATATATGGTTCTTAGTTCCTAGTTTTACATACTAATTTTTTCCAGCTTGTAAGTGCCTATAAGTCAATGCAAAAAGAAAAAGAAAAGTTAGAGGTATAGTTTTGTTCTTCCAGGCTGTAAAATAGAAACAAACAAACTTTGAAATTTTTGTTTTTAGTATAAACCCAAATTTGTGTTTTTAGTATAAACCCAAAAACACTTTCTATTTGTGGGTTTTTAATACTTCTTTTTAGTTTTAACATGAATAATATTTTTATAAATATACTTTTTACACAATATTATTGATGAAATAACATTTTTTTATTACAAGTTAAAATACAATTTCAACATTCTTACACGTACAAGATGAATTGAAAATTACTTTTGTACTATTTTTAGAGTACCTTGCAGAGTATGAGTAGAAATTTCTATAGTAATGAAAAGATATATCATTTTAAATTGTAACTTCTAATTTGTTGAAGGGAGCATTGTCAAATGGCCAAGATAAACAGTTACAAAGAATTAAGGAGCTTAAGGAGGTAGAGTTTTGTTGGAATTTTTAAAAATTTTCTTCAGAATAATTTTACAAAATAATTTTTTGAATTATTACTATTTTTATTTTTGTAAAGACACTTGAGCTTGAAAAGGAAGGAAAACGACATATGGAGGAAGTTCTTAACCTCAATTTAGAAGAAAAAGATGCACAAATATTGGCATTGCGTACTCAAGTAATTGAGAAATTATTTTCTTAGATAAATTTTGATTGTCTTTTGAATTGTAAATATTTATTAAACTTAGCAATAATTACTTACTTGTAGCATTACTATGATCAAAATGGTTGTAATGATATTTTCAATGAAATTAAGACAGAAGCTCTTAAACTAAGAACTTTACCAAACATCTTTAATTTTATAATGACTATTTACTGTATATAAACAGTGTACATTCCTATTGTATAAAAAAAATTATGTTAAAACTAAAGTAAGTTCTTAAGGCAAAAAAACCTACAATTGAAAGTAAAATTATTATAATAAATGTATCATAGAATCAGTAAAGTTTTAAATAAATTTAAAACAAGTTATCTTAAACAAAGTTACTAGTTCTCTTTATTTATTCTTAGGTGCAACTGCTCAAATCACCTAAATCTGAGAAAGTAGGTGTTTTTTTTAAATCAGTTAATATCACTGCTATTTTAAAATACTTTACTAACTTTAATGGATATAATTAAAATTTTGAGTTTTTTAAATAATTTTCAAAAAATTAATTCGAGTTTTTTATTTAGTCTTCTAATTTTAAAGAAGAAATGAACTTTACTAATGAAAGACATGCAAGTAATATACAGCATGATTTGATTTCTAAACTTGCTGCTCTCCAAGAAGAGCTTGATAAAAAAGACACAATAATATTGCAAGTGCGAGAAGAAAGTGCCCAACTTGAGACATCTCTGCGCGAAGAAATTCTTACAGAATATAAGGAAAGTGTATTATCTGTAGCTTTGAAAAAACAAGAAGAAGAACTTAGAATGCTGTATAGTGAAAAGGAGCTACAAATTAAAGATACATTTGCAAACAAGGTTTCTTTTTAACCATATTTTTACAGCTGGTTTTTTATATACTTTTAAGTTTACTAACCTATACATATGTTTGACTCAGGTGCATGATTTACAGCGTATTCTTGAAGAAAATAAAAAGCAAAGAGATTTAATTCTCTCTGAAAAAGATCAAGAGCTTCAAAGACAAAAAGAGCTACTAAAAACAGCAGAGCAAAAGCTAAATAATTTTTTGAATAAAGAAGAAGAATTAAGGTGCAAAGCAGATGGTTTTAATGCTGAAAGAATTGGTATCATTTAAAGTTTTTTTTTAACTTTGATATCTGAAACTCTAAGATATATCAAAACTTGTTTATTAAGAAAGAATTTGTTAGAATTAAATATGAAAATATAATTCCAAATGGATATCTGGTCAATTAAAATTTTGGACATGCCATGCCTTGCTTCGTTGCTCATTGAAAATGAGAAGTTTGTTTTAAGGATATTTAAAGTAATCTTTGCTCTCTTTGACTGAAGTTTGGTACCTGATTATATTTTAAGGCAAGGACTCAAGAAAGTCTAAAATATCCAAGATTAATTTTAAATACCACTATTGCTAGTTTTAAAAAGTTCGGGCTAAGTTGTTTATGGTCTTTTCTGATGCAAGATATGGTCTTGATGGGGTGAAAAAGTTTATTTGCTAAGTAATAATGTTGAAGTCATGTTTTTTTAATAAAATTATCTTAAGAAAAGTGTATTTTTGAAATACTTGGATGAGTATTTTAAAAGCATTCTGAAATTCAAGTTTGGACTTAAATTTAAAACTCTTTGATTAAATCTTTATCATAATTGGTTGCAAAAAAGGTAAAAGCCTACTGAATAGCAACTATCTTTATAATTTGATTTGATTAAGACTGAAATTTGGATGTTTTAAATGCAACAGGATTCAAAGTAACTGTTGGTTTCTTTTTGTACTTATAGGTACATTTAATCATCATTTAAAAAAGATCAGTGTGGTATAGATAGGTCATAGTAGTAACAGCAACTATTGATTTAAAAGAATATTTTTTGTTTTTTGTTTTTTTAGATTACCAAAAGAAAATAGAAGAGTTGTACTTAGAGATTGAACAGGAAAAAGTAAAAACAATATGAATGTTATTAAATCATATACATGTTATAGTGGTTTGATTTTTTTCTTTAAATTGTTTAGAAACTTTCACAGAATCTTGTTAAGACTTTTGAAGAACAGATGCAAGAAAAACAAAAAGAATTTAATGAACTGCTTGGTAAAAAAAAGCGTTTATCAGAAACCAAAGTTTATGAGGTTAAGGAACAACTGCGAAAAAAAACTCAGGAGCTTACAGAAGTGATCAATTCTCACAAAAGTGAATTAGAGATAATTGTCAAAGATACAAAGCAGCAAATGCAGTCAGAACATTCTAAAATAGTTCGTAAACTTGAGCTAAAAATCTCTGATATGAAAAAGGTCATGAAAGAATTGCGTGCACAACTTGAAGAGAAGGAGATGAAATGCAACGATTTATCTACTAACCTTCTTTATGCAGAAAATGAAATAAATTTAGGGAAACAGTTAAAATTAAGTTCAGAGTCCTTGAACACTTCATTAATAGAATCTGAAATAAAAATCAAAGAGTTAAACCAGAGTCTTATGTTAAAAGAAACCCAGTTTCAAGAAGAGCACAGTAAACAAGAGTTCATCAAGAATGAAATGATTCGCATGACTCAAACAATTGAGTTAATGAACATTGAACAGGAAAGTAAAGATTCAGAGATACTAGACTGGCGTTGTAAATCAGAAGAAGCATCTCAAAAAATTGAACATCTATACTCTCAATTAAGTGAGTTACGGACAGCTTTTGAAAATAAATCAGTGGAACTTAATGAAGTTATAAAATCTAAAGATCTGCAAATTGTGGAGATTAGTTGTAAACTAGAAGCTGTTCAAAAAGATCTAGAAGATTGTGTCAATGAGCTTCAAGTTGAGAGGAGATCAAATGAAGTGATGAAAAACAGCATCAAATGTATCAATGCTGAAAATGAACAGCTACTTCAACAGCTTTCAATAGATCAAAAAACGAGTAAAGAGAATTCAGAAGAAAATGACATTCTTAAAAGATCCAATGAATTTTTAACTAAAGAATTAGAAACTCTGAAAATTTCATGTGATGAGTTGAATGAGGTTTTATTTAAGCTAAATTTAGTTGTCACGTCAAAGAGTGAAGAAATTGAACAACTGGAAAACTCTGTATTATTGCTAAAAAATGAGAATATGCAAGTATGTTCTGGATTAAATAAAGAAATTGAGTGTTTAAAAGACTCTAATAATTGCTATGAAGCAAGAATATTAGATTTTAAAGATGAAATTGAAATTTTGAAAAAACTTCTGGCTAAAAATGAAGCTTACATTGAAGAATCAAATATTGAAACTGAATCCTTAAGAAAAAATCAAGAAAACAGTTTTAGGCAATCTGAAATTTTAAAAGTTGAAATTGACTCATTAAAAAGGAAATGTAATCAACTTGAGGCTGAAAAATGTGCAATCAATGAAGAGCTTGATGTATCAAAGTCCTCACTATCCAGTTATGAAGGTTTGATAGAAGAAAAGGAAAAAGAATTTCGAACTCAAATCAACAATCTAATGGAAGATAAAAATATTTCAGTTGCTCATTATTCAGAAAAAATGGAAGAGGCAAGGAAAGCAAGTATATCAGAGCTAGAGACCCGTTATAAGCAAAAAATTGAAGATTTAACTAAAACTTTTGACACAAAAGTTAATATTATGCATGAAAACTTTAAAAATGATAAGCAAACATTAATTACAAATTATAATAGCCAATTGAATAAGTTTGAAAAAGAAATTGAAAATCTTCAGGTTCAGCAAAGTAAAAGAAAGAAATTCCTTGCAAAGTTAACAAATGATATTTCTAAGATAAATAACTGGTTAGATATGCTTACCAATACAAATGATATTAACAAATTAGATTTAAGTTATGTTAATACTGACTCAGAAAACACTTATTTACAAAGTGATGATAAACTTTTACAAAAACAGCTTGTTGATGCTATTAAACTGAATAGAAATAAAATTGAGGAGCTTGTTGACAAGAAAACTACACATTACAGCAATCTTATCTTAGAATGTTCCAATGAAAAGATGAAACTTTCAAGAGAAATAGAATTTCTATCATCTGAACTTTGTAAGAATAAAGTTATTATCACTGAAAAGGAGCTTGATATAGTTGAGTTGAATAAAAAACTTACAGATGAGATGGTGATTGCTGGTGAGCAGCTTCAAGTTTTAGAAGCCAAGTATTCTGAATCTAGCAGAGACCTAGAAAACTCCACAAGTATCTTAATCCAAAAAAATGATGAGATACAGTTTCTTAATAGTCAGATTGAATCATTTAAAAATTCTCTTCAAGAAAAGGAAGATCAATACAAATATCAAATTAGTTTGTTAAAGGGAGAGATTGAAAAACTTGAATCTGATAATTTTTCTTTGTTAGAAAATGTTAATAATCTTCAGAAAGATTTGTTTTCCAAAACAAAGGATTTAGAAGAACTAAGTAGTTGCTATGAAAAAAGTTATTCCAGTTACAATTCTGAAAAAGAAGAACTTATATGTAATATCTCAACTCTCAAAGATAAAAACTTAGCACTAATAAATGAAATCAACTCGCTAAATATTAAACTTGAAACTGAACTTTCTTACAACCAGAAAAACCAAGAAGAATTATGTTCAAAAATAAATGCTGGACATGCAACTATTGCACAACTTAAGCTAGAGATTCTTAATTACAATTCTACAAATGCTGAGTTGGATGAAAAAATTAAGTCACTGTCAGATGAGAAATATAAGCTTCATGCTATGCTAAAATCCAATGAACTTGAATATACTGAGAAATATCAGAAATTGGAGAGTGACTTAATGGAAATAAAAGGTCATTTAGACAGAAAAGTTCAGGAAATGGAAGCAAACAGTGAAAATATGGAAGCATTAAGAAAAGAAAATCTTGGAGAATTAATGCTGGAAGTATCAAAAAATAATGATTTAAACAAAACAAAATTACTTGAAATGAAACAAAAAGCAGAGCTTAAAATTAAGAAAATGAAGAGAGACTTTGCAGAGAAAAACTCACAAAAAGAAGCTAGAATTAAAGAACTTGAAGCTCTGCTTTTTGACTCAAATGCTCACTCAGTAAAAGTAGATAGCCAGGAAAAAATAATAGAAGAGGCTAATACCGTGTTGCTAAAAGAAGAATGTACTTTTGAAAAATTGAAGAGTGCAGAGCAGCTAATTGAAAGTCAAAATAATGAGATGGAGACTATATGCAAAAAATTTATAGAAGAAATCAATTCACTTAAAAATCAGTTAGAAAAAGCCAATTCAGAAATACTTTTTGAAAAAGATCGTGTTATACAGCTACAAGAAAATATTGAACAAATGACTATTGATAAAATGGCAGCATTAAAAAAGCAAAAACTGTATCTAGAGGAAGACCATGGAAATGAATTGAAGAAAGTTCTTTCTGAGGCTCAACAAAAAATCGAAATGGTTGAAAAAAAGTTTACAGCAAAAATTGAAGAAAAAGATTTTGAATTTAATTCTAAAATTAAACAAATGTTGAAGGAGTTTCGATTAGAACAATGTCAAAAAGATCATGACATTGAAAAAGCAGTACAAGAGGCTATTGAGAAAGCTCAGTGTGATGAGCGTAAGATTGTAATGGAGTATGATGAACAAATTACTGAGTTGCAAAAAGAATTACGTTTGAGAGAAGATGACTTAATCAATTTTCACAATGAAACTAATGAAAAAATTGCATCTTTAACTGAGAACAATAGTAAACTGATAGAGGAGCATCAAGCTACTTTACAAGTTATGGAGGCTGGGTTTAGAGAACAACTCGAGTCTCTTGTTAAATGTCACAAAGAAGAGTTACAAGGCTTAGTAAAAAAAACCCAAGAAGAAATGGAGTTTCAGTTTAATCAACGCATTCAAGCCCTGATTGATGAGTATGAATCTAAACAACAGAAGGCTCATGAAAGCCATCTTGCTGAGATACTCGCTCAAGAAAAGAAGTTCAAAGCACTTACAAAAAAGAATAAAGTAGAGATGAGGAAGTTACTTACTGAAAAAAATGAATTACAAAGTGATTCAACTACTGTAAGAACTTTAAGTAAATATTTAAAACTCATTAAAATATTGTAGCATTATAGTATTTCTGAAGCAATTATTAGAAAGTATGTTGCTTTCTATTAGATCTAAGGTCTTTTGTACACTAGAGTGTCCCCTTTTTTATTTTTGTTTTTCTTTGAAAAAAAAAAAAATTTTTTGTTTGAAAATATTAACCAAGTCATAACAGCAGGCATTGATGACAAGAAAAATTTTAAGAAATCTTACAAATGCTTTGTAGGGCTGGCTCTAAAGTGTGTGAATGAAACCCAATGTCAAGAAAATATTCAGAATAATAAGTTCACTTAGTTTACAGCTTGAAAAGTGCCTATTTCTTACAATCTTAAAACAGTTTTAACTGCTCATGTATCACTCGAAAGGCAAGCTCATTTAGTTTTCATTTTTAATAAGAAGTCCATTTATCTTTTATTAATGCATCCACAACCCAGAGATACTAAACAACTTTAACAAGTTAAGTTTTTCATTTTCAAATGCATGGACAAAATTTTGGAATTCTGCCACAATTTATGGATAGAGTTCAGGAGTTCCACTGTCAAACTAAGAATTTCATAATTCACTCTACCTGCTTCTTATAATCAATCAGTTCAAAAATTCTATGTTCTTTTAAAGTGATCTATAAATTTTTCTTCTACCACTTTTCAGAAGTATTTGTTTTCTCTTTTTAGCAGTAATAAAAAGGATAAAAATGGCTTCAAATTTTACAAGTTTTTTGCTCAAACTATCCATTTGGTTTATTCAGCTCCTGCAACTAGAAAAGGGTTAGGAATGTTGAAACTAAAAATTCTAACATTGATAGTCAGGGTACCAGTAAACAGATAAGAAAAAACTAAACTGTAAACTAACATTTTCTTGCATAAGAGGCAATGATTTTTGGAGATTTATGAGTTATTTGCACATGGGAACAAATGTTTTTTCTCAAAAAAGGTAGATTTTTGTTGCATATATTTAGCATGCCATAAATCTTGGTTATAAAACAAGTTCCAGCAATCTGCTTAACTAAAAGTTCGAACTAGAGATTGAAGTAGCAGTTCAAGCTGTTCATGGTAATCAGTTCATAAATGGAATTTCTTGAGTTCTTCCAAACAAACAGCAATAATTTCTTTTTTGACCATGTGCACTTAGTTTTAAGTTTAAAAACATTTGGACAATATGGTTTAAATCTCTAAAAGAAATTTTTCTGTACAATTAAATGGTAAATTATTATTAGAAAACCAGAATTTATAGTTGTGGACAATTCCTAATAATGTTGTGTATTAGTTATTATATGCTTTGCTAAATCTTTTTTAGAATAGAATATTTATTTGTATAATTTTAAATTGGTATTCCTACAATTTTCTGTCACTGGTATTTCCAATTGTTTGACTCAAAGGACAATCTTATTTTACTAGTGTTGATTAACGCCATATTTTAACATAATTATAGAAAGATAATTCATTTTTTGATCTTCTGTCAGGTTGTTTGCTAATTTATATTCCCATTTTGGTTGTTAATTTTGTGAATTGTTTGAAAAATCTAAATTTTTTTCAGTGTGAGTTTTTGTTTTCTACTTTTTAACATTTGCAATTTTCAGATGTCTTAAAATTGAATATTAACTAAATGTCGTAATATTTGTTTGGATAGATGAGTGAGACTGAAAAAAGATGGAAAAACAAAGATTCTCATGAAAGAGGGGTCACTTTAAGGATCACAAAGCTGTTTAAGCAAGCAAAGATCTACTAACCTATTTACATACTGTACATATCAGCTAAATTGTTGCACAAACCTTTATTATAACAAGGTGTTGCAGGAAAATTTTTACATCTATAAATACATGAACATAAAAGAAATACCAAAGATTATGAATAAACATATTACAAACATTAAACTTAACATAGACAATAATGATGTTAAATATGGTCTTCGTTTTACTACTTGCTTCAATTTTCTTCAATCTTCAAAAAGTTTGTGTAAGTTTTGCTGCAGCACCTGTTGCTAAATTATATATTGTTATTTTTTGCTTTATAATGTTAGTTTTACTTTTGATTTAGGAAAAAATTTCAATTTTAAGCAAAGAATTAATTTCATTGCGGGAGAGAGAAAAGGTTCTTGCAATGCAAGTTGAGGAAAATTCACCAGTTTCACCAGATAAATTTCGGCCAGCAACTTTAGTATTAGATCAAAGCTTAAGTAACTCTCAGAATCCTTCACCTAGAACACCACAGCCAATAGAATTTGAGGTAGAGATATTTGAATTATTTTAAGATAGATGTTTTTTTTTATTTAGTTCTTTAAGGCAAAGATCATTTCTAGTATAGGTTTTTTTATTCATAGTATCTTAGAAATATTCTTTACCAGTACATGATGGGAAAGCAGAGAACTGTAAGTAATTGATTAAGCAGCAATTTATATACTGTAGTATATTAACTGCCAATATAAGTTAAATATAGTATGTTTTATTGAGTTATTATATGAACTAACTTTTTTTATGTCTAAGTTTAATAATTTTGATTGTTTGTTATAGTTTATGGTGTAATTTCCTTTTCTTCATTTTCTAAAACATTTAAAAAAATTTGGTTCAAGGTTGAGATAATGGTCATTTGATTCCTAGACCAGCTTTACTAGCATTTGTTTACTATTGTATTTTTATGATATACACCAAAGAAATTTTTTTTTTCAGCAAATGGCAAAAGTTTTAACAGCAATTGTTCATTTTTCACCAACTCAAGTGAAACAAATACTTGCTAAAGTTGAAGAACAAGAAAATCAAAATGTAAGTTATTTTACAGACTATAAAAAAAAGTAAGTTATTTTACAGAATATTCAAAAATAAAAATAAAACGTAAGTTATTTTATAGAGTTTTAAAAAAAAAAAAACATTAAAATAAAAATCTTTTAGAAAATATTTATTTTGGTTTCTTTTAAATTAGTATTTAAAATGTATTGAAAATGTGCTTGCTATTAAAAATACCACTAAATTTAAAAAAAAATCATCCCTTTCTGTTTCTTTCCCTTTATTGAAAATTACTGTTGACTTTAGGTCAGAAGTTTCCAAAAAACAGTTTTCCTTTTTTTAATTTTTATATATAGGCATATGAGTTTGTCTACTAACACATATAATTGTAGAGAAATAAATATTTATCCTTGTGGTGAAAAAGTACTGAAAAATTTACATTTTTAAAATTTTATTTAAAGATTAGTTAAATTAAGATATTTTAAAAAAATTAGGTCTTTACAAATATGAAAATTAAGTTAAAAAAAATACAGCTTATAAAAAATATTTATTTGTATTTAGATAAAGAAATCTTCAGGATGGCTGTGAGTTGGTTATATAAAAGCAAGATTTAGGTAGACTAAACTTGTAATTATGTTGGAAATTAGAAATATAAGTTTCTGGAATAACAATTCATAAGACTGATTTTGGATCAATTCTGAAGAAACATCGTAGGCTGGCTACATCTTCTTCTGCCTATGACTTCATCTCCTTCCACCTAAATATATGGATTTTATTTATAGTTTTAATCAAATTGTTTATTTATATTATTATTAAATTGTTTTTCATGGCATTTGAAAAGATTGGTGAATACTGAAGTAACTCAATTTTTATCAAATTTAATTAAAAATTACTAGATTTTCAATCAAGCTTAAACTACTATTACATAGGTAAAATTTACATTTACATTTGATAACATCTCTTTTTGCTTTGGGAGCAAACTCCATCTTTGAAATTTTTAATTTCTAAAAGCAGCTTTGATAGTTTAAATAACTTTTTCTGTGAAATTTTATGTCCTTCTGTATGTTTTGGAAATGAAATCTATAATATTTATTTTTATATGAATTTTAGATACAACTGGGGTTCAAATAGGGAAATTTCATGTATTATAATAAGTAGAAATTTCGTGTATAGTAATAAATATAATAAAATGGGATGTTTAATTTGCTTTTGCATTATGTTTTTATCTTAATGTTAAATTTAGTTTTCTACCAAGTTTTAGATTGGAATTAAGTTTTTTAAGGGTTTTCTTTGGATAAAAAAAAGTTGCACATCATTAGTTAGACATTATTAATGATGATATGCTTGAGTACATTTAAAGCATCTTAATGAGCCAGCTCTATAAAAATGGTTTCCCTTGTTTTTTTTATTTTTAATACTTTGTTCCCTTCAATATTTTGGTTGTTTTATAGTAAAAAATAGTTCTTAATAGTTTTGATATCTTTTAGATGAACTGTTTTGTTTGTATTTTTTTACTTTGAAAAAAATGCAAAAAAGGGATTTTTGTGAGGAGTGTCTGGCTAATTTTCTTTAAGGTTTAATATTAAGTTTAATATTATTTAAGGTTTACCATGACAAAAACTGTAGTGATAATTGGAGGTGGTGTGACTGGTACAACTTGTGCTGAATATATTTCTTTGTACTCTCCTGACGCAAATATTGTTCTTGTGGCAGCAACAGACATAGTAAAAACTGCAGTAGCAGTAAGGAAACTTACTAGAATAACAGATGAATTGGTGCTGCAGGAGTTGCCAAAATTATTGTTTGAGTCATCATTATTAAATGTTACTGTTAAAACTGGTGTTGTAGAAGCAATCAACTCAGAAGGTGTTTGTCATAAGTTAGTATTTTTTATAAAAAATTTGAATATTGGGTTTACTTAAAATAGTTAAAGTATTTTATCTTTGTTTTTTTTAGTTCAGGAGATTGTCTTTCATGATGGTTTAAAGTTACATTATGATAAACTATGTATCTGTACTGGTGCTTCTCCAAATATTAGTGATGAACTTAAGAGCCACCCTTATGTTTTGTCAATTCGAGATACTGATACTGCAAAAGTACTTGAGCAGAGATTGGCTGGTGCCAAAAAGATAATTGTTGTAGGAAATGGAGGTATTGCATTGGAACTGGTGTAAGTATATTTAATCATATTGTTTTTTTTTTATTATTAATTTTTATTACTAATTTTTATTAAGTTCTCAATTATAATTGTTGTTATGAATGAGCTGCCTTTATGAAAAGGCTAAGTATGGTTTATGTGAACACAGAAGCTTAAGTGTAGTAAATTGTCTGTTGTAACAATTTTTTTTTGTATATTCGATTGAAATTTTTTTAGTTTTAAAAATTTTTTCAATTGTTTTTTATTTGTATAAATATTTAACTTGATGCAAACAATAAGCTGAATGTGTTGCATTTTCTTTCAGATTTGAAGTTGTTGGATGTGAAATTGTTTGGTGCATTAAGCAAGATCACATAGGTTGTAATTTTTTTGACAAAAGTGCAGCTGAATTTCTTTTGCCTGTATTGGACAGAAACTATTCTGAAGACAAATGCTCCATGAGAAAAGCTGATACTCTTACATTTAAAAGAAAAAAATATTTTGTAGAACGGTATAAGTTATCAGGTTTGTGATATTTTTTAAAGAGTAAAGATTCCAATTTTTTTTTAGAGTTGTGTTTGTTGTACTATGTTTTTAGATCAAGATTCACCATCTGTAGTAGGAAGTGCATTAGGTCCAGATTGGTGTCTACAAAAAAATCTATGTGGTACTTTGTTGTCTAAAAAAAGAAATGTTGAAATCAAATACAACTGTGAAGTCACAGAAATTTTACCCAGCACCTTTAGTGCGTCAGTCTCAAAAAAGGAAAATGTTTATGTAAAGCTTTCAAATGGAGAGATAATAGGTTGCGATTTCATTGTTTATGTAACTGGTGTCAAGCCAAATGTTCCAACTATAAACTCAAAGATGCATCCATTAAAATGTTCACCAGAAGGCCATTTACTGGTAGATTTTAATATGAGAACAAGTATTCCAAACATTTATGCTGGTGGTGATTGCTGCCGTGCATCTTGGGATCACTCTAAACATTGGTTTCAAATGAACCTTTGGACACAAGCATGGCAGTTTGGGGCATTTACAGGGAAATGCATTGCTAATCATCTAAAATCAGAAGTAGATCTACCTTTAGACTTTTGTTTTGAACTGTTTACACATGCAACCATGTTTTTTGGGTATAAAGTTGTATTACTAGGTTGTTATAATGGGCAAAAAGTTGATAAAAATTCTTGTGAACTTATTATACGGTGCACTCCTGGAGTCGAATATATAAAACTTGTTATGGTAAATGGTCGGGTTGAGGGTGCAACTCTAATAGGGGAAACTGACTTGGAAGAAACTATGGAAAATCTTATAATCAATGAAATTGATGTGGGATTTATGGGAACTTCTTTGTTGAGTCCAGATATTGATATTGAGGATTTTTTTGATTAGAAGCAATTATTTATTCTTATCAGCCAAATTTTATTTGCTGAGAGGTTTTTTTATTACATACAAAATCAGAACTTAAAATTTCACTATTTTATTTTCAAATAAGTGAAGGATTTTAAATGTGCACGGAACAGTGATTATTCATTTACATTTACTTGTATAATAATATTTTAGATTAAGTTAATAAAAGTATGTCAAGAAATAGTGAAAAGCATTTTGTTGGTTTAAACAGAGTTTTTCTTAATGAACAATGGGCTAAAGAGAAATTGATGAAACGTCCTGAATTAAACCAACTCACAACAGCAGATGAAGTTAGAAGATGGATACCAAGTATTAAAAAAGATTTGGAATATTATCTTCAGCAACTGAGTGGTGCTCGAAAGCATAAGTACACAGATAACAAACTAAATGAGTTTGAAAAGAAAGTAGCTTGGTTAGAAAAAGAGCATAAACGTTTTGTGAAAAAAGTATTTGAACTTGATCCTAATCAGCAAGGTGTCCCTTGGGAGCCAAAATCTTATTCAACTAAAAGAAAAGTAGAAAATAATCTGCAAGCTGTTACAAAAAAAAAGAAACCAATTGTGTTAAATATTTTAAAAAATGAAACAGAGATTGCTAGTGTCTAAGGATTTTTTTTTTTTTTACAATGTTGATATGAAGCAAAATGTCTTTATAAATGCCTTTTTGTTTATTAACTTGTAATTGAAAATATTTATGAAATGAGATTCCATAGGCTGCAAAGTCTAAAGCCATAGACAATGTTATTAAATGCTTTTAAATATAATTTTTTTGTATCAATTATTTTTAAATTGAGTAATTAGGTTGTCGTGATTTCTGTATAACAGGCGTTATGTGTACTTAATACTATTATCATATCACTTATCATAACATCACTTGTAATTTTCTACAGATTGTTGGAAGTTAATATTACACATTTACTTTAAAAGTTTATAATAGAAGTTATTATTACTTTAAAAGTTCAACTTGAAACAATATAAGCTTTTTACTTGAATATGTATGCTAAGATATGGCTAAGTTCTTTCCATCTCTGAAAGCAACAATTTCAAATAAGGACTGGTTTGATCCTGACAATAATTTTGCTGTTGCTGATGAGCAAGAACTGCTAAAAGAAGAGCAGGAATTTATTGAAAAACTCAAAACAGAGGTGAACCAAGGAAAAGATATTGCAGCTTTTGGAAAGAAGAAAGAAAAGATTGCAAATGTTGGTGAGTTATAAGGTTTTGCACAATAAATATAAATCTCAACATTTTTTTCTATTTAAAGCCATTTTTGTTTGAGTTTTTAAACTAAAATTGATGAAATTTTTCAGTATCATTATCTTTGAAGTTTAAAAAAAATCTAAATAAGAACCGATTATTGTTTACTGTCTTATATTATACTTTAGGTGAAGATGGCGATGCAGATAACTCAGAGGATGACAGTAATAATGGTGATTTAGAAGAAGACACTGACGAGTTTGAAACAGCAAGTCCCGAGGCTGAATCCGGTGAGGATGAAATGTATGGAGTTACATCTATGAATGAAGGTGATGGAGGCTGGTGAAAAAAATCAGAAGCTTAAAAGAGAAACTACGGGCTTAAAAATACAGCCTAACTAACTTTTTTTTTTTGTAACATCAACATTATTATATTGTTAATTATTAGCTAGTTTTATAAGATCTTTCCTCCTATCTTTCTTTTGATAAAATGTTGTCTTTTTTTAGCAGAGATTTTATTTTAACAAATATTTTTTAAAGTCTTTAAGCTGTTTTTTTAAAAAGCTTTTAAAGCCATATTTCTTTTTATGTCCATGAATAATGTTATTATTAAGCACTGATATTTAAAGACCAAAATGGCTTTTGCTTGTCAACGAAATTCTTACTTGCGAGAAATGTTAGTGAAAGTGATTTCCTGTACTCAAGTCAAAGAAGGTTTTGAAGTAGTGTTAGATGACACTCCTCTATTTCCAGAAGGTGGTGGTCAGGTATGATTATTCCACATGCATAAATTTGTTTTAAAATGTTAGAAATATTTTAATTATACATTAGATCTAAGTTTGCTTTTTTTTTCTTTCTTTTTTTTAGCCAAGTGATGAAGGTTTGGTAAGGGTTATTAAAAGTAATAAATGATTTTGTCTGTAATTTGAGTGCTCATTAAATTTCAACTGATCATTTTTTTGTGCTTAAAGTTTAGGTTGGGGAAGTGAATGTGAGGCATGTTTCAAGAAGAGGTCTGCAAGCTATTCATTTAACTGATCACCCACTCAATGAAGGTGATGTAATCAACTGTAAATTAAATTGGAACAGGAGATTTGATCATATGCAGCAGCACTCTGGTATTTGTTTTGAATTTTGTCTTGTGGAAGATTAATTAAGCTTATTTGAGTTTAAGGCCATGGTTCATAACTGTTTAGTTATTGTTGAATTTAATAATACATTGTAAATATTGTACCTTCTTTAATAATATAGATTTTAACTTACTTTTAAATGGTGCATGTGCAAATTGATTAGTTAAAAAAAATGTGCTGGTTATTAGGAAAATTTTTCCAGTTTTTCAGGAGACACAAAGCTGTTTTACCAACTAAATGTTACTATTTTGTGCAGGTCATACTTATATCATTTTTGCATGATAAAAAAAATCTTCAAAAATGTCTTCTAAAGAAAAGTTTTCTAGTTTTTTTTTAATGTTAGTAAAATGTTTTCATGATTTTTAATACTGTGAAACTTATTTGTAGCTCAACATCTTCTTTCTGCAATGGCGAATAACACATATAACTTCCGAACAGTTTCATGGTATGTAATTTGCTTTGTTATCAGCAACATAAGTATAATTGAATAAAAGAAGTCTTGTAATTAGTTTGTTCTGTTTTGTTATTCAAAGGGATTTAGGAAAATCTGTTAGTCATGTTGAATTAAACACTGCTAAAGTTACTGAAGAGCAATTGCGCCATCTTGAACTTGTTTGCAATGAGGCCATTCGTGAGCATAAGCCATTAACAGTCCATTATCTAACAAAACAGGAGGCATTAGAGTTGAAAGAGGTACAGTTTATTTAGCGAATATTAGCAACCGTTTGTTTAAAAATTCAAGTAATTGTGTAAGTTAATTTTAATAGAAAAATTCATTAATAGGTAAAATCGCGTGGTTTACCTGATGATGTCATTGAACCGATAAGGGTTATTGAAATAGAAGGTTAATTTTTATAAGTTATAGTTGTATTTATAATTTAGCTGTGTTATAGCTGTATATAGTATTTATTATAGTATATATTATAGTATAATTATAGTTATATTTTATTATTTGCCAGGGCTTGGAAAGCCTGAGGCTAATTAGAAAGACCTAAAAACCAGAAGCTAGCTCTGGGCCTCTATCACACCATTTCCTTCATTGTCAGTTTGATAAATTGAGCTTGAAACATTTGCATCTTTAACAATGTATTTTGTTGAGTTTTTACTAATTCAAACCCTGGACTACTTAAGTAATGTGATTTGTTTGCAAGTAATTGGTTCTCTTAATTCAACAGGTATTGAGAAAAATATGTGTTGTGGCACTCATGTATCAAATCTTGCTCATGTACAGGTATTTAAAACAAATTTTCGGCTGTAGTTTTTTTTTTTTTTTTTTTATAAGTAATACAGGTTTTTTCTTTTAATGTTGCTTTGAAAAAAAAGAAGTTTTTCCCAAGATGTTTTAATTAGAATTAGAATTAGCTTAAAAATGCATTTGAACTGGTATTACTTGTTTAGAAATCCATCTAAAATGATATTTTCTCAAAAACAGTTTTTAGGGATTTTGCTTACGATTATTTTTTGGTTACTTTTGAGCATTCTTAATAGTTTAAAGATTTAGTGTTTTTTTTTACTTTTTTATATTTTGTGATTTTTTTTAATCTTAGGTCATTAAGTTAATGTATACTGAACCTATGCGTGGTGGAACTAGGCTTTTTTTCTTGGCTGGAGACCGATGCTTCGCTTACATGGCATCATCTTTAGATATTGAGAAAAAACTCACATTGATGTTGAGGCAATAAATTTTGATTATTATTATTTTATAAAGTTATCAGTATCTCTCTCCCTTGGTTTTCATACATTGCTTTGTTGATTTTTACAAATATTTTCATGTTTGTTTTTAAATTCGATTGCAATTTATTTGTTGCATTTCTTCATCTTTTATAGTTGCGGACGCGATGAGCATGTAGATAGTATTGATAAGTTGAAGACTTCTTTACGTTCGCTCCAAAAGGTACGAGTTTATCTAAACAAATTGTTATAAACATTTGTTTTACAATTTTCCACAATTCTGCTGAGGCTTTTTTTTTCATTCATGACTAGAAGTTAATAAAATATGATTTATAACATCACGCAGCATTTTTGTATAATTTATGTGAAATAGCTTCTGATGAAAATATTTTGGCTGTTTATTTTTCGGGAAAGCTTATTATTTTTATTTGTTGATCCAGTCTTTTCGCAACAATCTCAAAGAATTAGCAAAATACGAAGCAGATCACCTCTCAAAAACGGCATCCGAGTTCGGCTACATCTTTAAGCACAGGTTGCGCTTTTTTTTAACTTTTTGGTTATTTCTATGTGTTTGTTTACTTTTACTTGTCGTATTTGGGGCTAAAATTCGTATCAATCGGGTGATCGTTAATAAAAAGTGATTTACTTTATCAAAGTACTTCGTACTTTGATAAACGTTTTACTAAAATGTTTATCAAAGTACGAAGTAAGCCAAATTAAAAAAATTGCTATTTCACTAAGATAAATCACTTTTACAACCTGAAAACTGGCCTAAAAAAATTTTTCTGTTTTAATTTTTGAATAAATTTGAAGAGGTCAAAAACTTATGTTGTTAATTGTTTAATTTTCTGTTGTTAAATGTGATCATTCTTAAATTTTCTGTTATTAAATGTGATTATTCTTAAATTTAATTAAATATTTATATTTGAAGAGAGGATGGAGATACTGATTACATATTCACAGTTCTGAGATGGCTAGCTGAGTCTACAAAGGTATCTTTGTATAGTTTTTGATGTGTTTTCCTGTGTATTTTTTGTTAGAACTCGTTTCACTTATTTATTTATTTTTTTTCGTAATCGAGGTCTTTTCGTTTCACATTTTTCTTGTAGATTTTAGATTTCGTAGGTTCGTTTGAGTTTTCGATAAACTTTCTTGTTTCAGTGTCTGAAAGACGTTGAAATTTTTATTTGGTAGAAATTGTGTTTTTTTTTTTTTGTAGAACGTAAAATGTATCGTGTTGTCTTCTGTGGACTTCAATATTTAACTTCCTTTTTAAATGTGTAATTTATTTTTATTAGCATTTATTGTTAAAATAATTTTAAATTGAAAATTTATCAGGATCTTCCCGTCTTTATATGCACTGGGCCAGTAAAATCTGGTGGGCAGTTCATTCTCAGAGCACCAGATGAGGCTTTAACAAGACTAGCTGACGAGTAAATTTTTTTTTTTTTTTTAAATCTTTTTAATAGCTTTTTAAATAATTTATTTAAAATAAAATTTAATTTTCCTCTTTTAATGATACCTATCATAAACGTTTTAACTTTGTGTAAACTTTCATTAAGAATCTGCTTGCTGATTGATGGAAAGGGTGGGGGTAAAAAAGGTCAATTTCAGGGGAAAGCATCAAGTTATAAAAAACTAGAAGAAGTTCACGCTGTTGTTAAACGCGAAGCGAAAGAACCTAACGTCGTCAATTAATCTTAGAATACTGACACTATTTTGCAGAATATATAGTTGACTATAGATGAGTGAAAAATGAAGTTTTGTTTTAGTTAAAGTTGTACACTTTAATATTGTAAAACATTCCCTAGGAGTCGTGCAATCTACAAATACTTGCCGCGTATTGATATTTAACAAAAGTAAGAAATCCAACAAGTTTTTTTTTGAATAATGTGAGGCTCGCTTAAGGATCAGTAGCAATTTAAATAAGTTTTCACCGCTGATACTTGAAAATTACGTTAAACTTAATATCGATATAATCCTCTGCATTTTTTTACATAAAATTTAGTGTCATCAAGATCCTCTTCGTTTCTTTTATATAATCTACAACGCAAAGCTATTTTCACATTTTTCAATAAAGAGTTCTCTATCAGCAATAACTTAGCTTTCGTAATATTAACTTTTCGAAGGACCTGTTCCACCAAATCCTGGCCTGACACACCCTAGAGGGAGGGGTCCTAAGCGAGAAAAAAGATGTTCCTAGGTTGTAGCATATCTTTTTAAAACCGTTCTATAAAAGTAAGAAAATAATTTATCGAAATCCAAGAAGAAAAAAATGAATTTTGAAAATGTAGTAAACCAGAAAATTGGCTTTTTTACCTTCTAGGGCACCAAAGTGCCCCTTTGTAATTGGAGAACCTAATATCCATTAAATGAAATCTCTTTTTAGTGAAAACATATAAGGTTTGTAAATAATTAAAAATTAATCAACAGTCAAGGATTAATTTTATTTAATTAAAAAGTACCAGCGGAAGTGAATAAAGCCAATTCTCTGATTTTCTTTATGTATATCATTTTATTTAGTATTTATTCCAAAATAATTTAACACAATTTAATGTAGCTTCTCATAATTTATAGAAATTTGTCATTATCTTAAAATTTTTGTCTTTATACATATGATCGTATTACATATTATTTTATTAAAATAAATATATATCGCACCCCTAATGCAAGAATATCACAAGTCGAAAAAACTACATTTTGAGAAAACGACATTTAATCTGAAACTTCAAATGGTTCTTGCTTTTCATTATGAGTTAAGATATGAAATTTGGATACGCTTTAGGGTGCCGCAGCGATTCGCGGGCTAGTTTTTGGTTAGACTTTGTGATGTAAATAAAAAAAACTTCTGAATTTTCTTTTTGTTGGTTAATGTTCACTGAACATCTTAGATTTGAATAAAATTGTGAATAAAAAAACATTTTAGTTAAAAGTTTTACAATAGAAGCCGAAAGAATTGAAGTTTTAAGCTAGTTTTACGCGGACTTGCCTGCAAGTGAGGTGATTCGTATTTCTACACTAAAACTTCATTTTACAAAGTAAATGAGGTCATTCTAAAATTAGGCTGTATTTAGGGAACTTTTGCAAAAGTTCGAGTTTGAAAGGTTACATTGCATATATCACTCAAACTTTGAGTCACATCCAGTTTAGGGACATTTTAAATGCATATACTTTTCTTAAGTCATTTTTGTCCAGAAATTTCTTTAGAGACATCTTGTATCTTTCTTGCAAATTTCTTTGCTTTAATGAGTTCTTAATGAGTTCTTAAGTTGCTCATTTGTCTGGAATTCTAATTAAACTTCCAACTTTTTATTTGCAGTAAATCTAATTTATTTTGCCGCTAACGTCTTTTTTTAGTTTATTTTATGTGTATTTATGTGTATATATGTAAATTATGTGAAATCTTGTTATCATATTGTTTTGACGTTATTGATTTTACTTATATCATTATCTTACTATATTATTTATTTAATTGTATCTAATTATCTATATTATTATCTTATTTGGACGTTATATTTGTGCTTTTTTAAATTATGCTTACATCGCTAGGTTTTGTTAGTGAATCACCCTTAAGCAGTGATCTGTATGATGTAGCATTCTGATTGCTTATCAGAACGTTACACCACACAGATCATTGCTTAAGGGTGTCGGAATACATTTTCGTTTGTTTTAAAATAAATATAACCGTTCCTTAAACTGTTTAATTTTTTTATTTTTTGTTTGTGTACCTAAGTAACTGTCACTTAGATTACGCTTAGGTAAATTGTGTTGTTTCAAAGAAACAATTCAAAAGACTAGTGGCGTAGCAAGGTCTTTTGGGGCCCGGGTTCAGGTTTTTGGTAGGGGCCCTCACTGCCCTGTGGCTATTTAATGATACACTTAAGAAATTTCTTACGTATTTCATACAAATGAACCGCAGTAAAAAAAACTACTGTAAATGACATAACCAGAATTATGCAGGAATTAGTTAATAGTTATTATAAATTTATTAAAACGGTTTTCAATAGCTTCTAACAGTCAAAATTCTTGCTTTCTGGCTTTTTTGTTAGCAAAACTATTGTATTTCTCACTCTTTAAAGCGCTCTTTTTCAGTTCTAAAATAGCCTTGATCCTGACACTTCATCCCAAAATGGCTTAGATCCTGACACTTCATCGACACCTGCATTGTGTCAATGCAGGTGTCGATGAAGTGTCAGGATCTAAAGTTGATGCTGAAGAGTTAAAGTATGTGTTCAATTTAGGTACGTTAGCATGAGCTCGCTTTTTCTTTTCATACTTTTGAATACGTTCTTTGCTGCCACTCTGATATCTTCTCTTGGACATTTTATATACTTACCTATATTATGATTTAAAAACGAAATCTAACAAACGGAAATCTTAATCACTACACACATTTACTAAGGAAGAAATGATAGTAAAAGCAGTGATTCATTTAAGCTAAATGATTTAGCTTGACATTTTCAAGCTAAATGTATCATTTTTTAAAACCTTTTTTTTATTCAAATATAATTGTTATAATAGTCAAGTTGACAGATTTATGGAAATAAAAACAAATGTATATTTTTATTCACATAAATTTGTTTAATAATAATGTAGTAAACAAATATATTAAGGGAATGTAAGGTGTGGTGGCGAACACTTTGTTTTTTGCATGTCGACATCCATTCAGCATATTTTTGTCCGAACCGATTGTTAAAATTCAATTTACTCAACGCCGTTAATGCATGTTCTGGAAAATACACGAATTTCGCGTTTTTATAAAAAGGTTATGTTTCACTGCATTTTTTTAGCCCAAATAATTTTTTTTTTTTAATATTTTTTTTTCTCCTAGCGCTTTACTTTGTCTAAAATCAAACAAAGTTTGTTTTTTTTTTAATTACTCAAGTTTAGATATAAAATTTTGCTTTATAGTTGATGAACCATATTTTGGTATAAAATGGTGCTGCTCTCAATGAAGATAAAACATTAAATTGAGAAAACAATTTTTTTAAACAAGTTTTAAGTTATATGTTTAATTTCTAACCAGTCATATGTCTGCAAACATATTAAAGGTCGAAAAAAATTAGTTATTTCAAGTTTAAGATCTGTTTTTTCCATTTTATATGCAAGTTTTTATTAATATGAGTGTGAAGAACACACAAATTGACATACGACTAGTTTGACTTTTTAAGTTAAACCTCTTAAGGTTTATTTATAAGTCTAAGCTCAAAATTTAAACATTACTGTGATAAGAACCACCCCTATTTTATAATACCATAAAATTATTCAACTAAAATAGCGGGCAGAATATAAATTTACTTCACCAAATTTTGAATACAAGTAAACAACAGATTTATAATAAAATCAACTCAATCTTTTGTTATGTCAGAGCTGTCTATTGCTGATCCTTTAACTTGCGGTTTCGCTAAAGTTGCAGTATATATAGCTTTAACTGAAAAACATAAAATCAAACATTTAGTAAATGAAAATTATAAAGTTTTTAGATCAAGAGTGCTAACTCATCAATACAAAATTTATATTGAAAAAAAATCCTTTACTTTGATTATGAACAAATAAAAAAAAGGTTATTGTAAACCATTTAAAAAACTTAGGGAGGACCAGGTCAAAACTGTCTTTGAAAGATATTTTGCTTACCTTTTCCAAAGAACGATTTGATAACTTAGGAAGCTCAAAAATGCTTCATAGCCTTTTTAACTGTCAAGGATGCATAGCTAACAAAAGATTAAAAGCAGTGTTAGAAAAATTTCCTGTCAAATGTAAAAGGTTCAAATATAAAGCAGAAAAAAGAGGAATGTATAGGCAGAAAAAACTTTCAATCGCAACTCATAAAGCACTGAACAAACTAGATCAAGATTTTGATAAAACATTTTCCACCACATTCACAAAGGCTATGAAGATCCATTTACCTAATCCACAAAATGAAAAAAAGAAACACAGATATGATGCAACTAAAATGAAAAATGATATTGAAAATCAATGGAAAGAAACCTCAACAGATAGGTATTTATATACGAAAGCTCAGCAGATAAGTATTCATAAACACCTGAGTAGTTAGATCTATACATACTAAATATTGTTTGTACATACTGTATATACTACACAAGTGTGTGTGTGCTTACTGCGCCAGAGAGAGAGCGCACTCTCTCTCTCTGACTTTGCGTTACATATATTTATAATATATGTATATAACACAAAGTGTAATAAAAAATAAACTTTTTTAAGGCATTTGGTGTTCCTGTATCAATAAGCAATAGAGATAAACTCCGCCTAACTCATAGTTTTGAAACGCAAGAAAATGCGAAAAAAAGAAGAATATTAGAACTATCAGCTATAAGGAATGTAAGTCATGTACAAACAAATGAGTTGATTAAAATAAGAATAGTATAACTTCAAAACAGATTTGAGTTGAGTCAATATTTATAATTACAATGAGTCATTATGTTAAATTTAGGACTGAATAAGTCATTAGTTCATCCAATGACCCCTGGGTGAAGTAGTATGTAGGGATTTTTCTACATAAACCAAATAAATAATCTAATAAAACCTAATAAATATCAAACTTAGGAAAATTTAACTTACACCATTATAGTTCTTACCAGCTCAAATAATCATTAATTATAAATGATGTATGCATTTTTTATAATTTGGTATTATAACTTGTGGCCATGCTAACAACATGAAAAGTTGAAATTACACTACAGAGCTAACTGCTATATATATATACATACATATATATATATATATATATATATATATATATATATATATATATATATATGTGTGTATATATATATATATATATATATTCATACACACATATATTGAAACCCTATTCACATCTAGAAGGAACCTACGAGATGTGGAAACACTCACAGGGCTCGATTAACAATCCATATGACAAATGTGTTTTAAGTACAGAGAAGTACTAGCCATTCCTTATGTAGTTATGTTATTGTAGTTTTTTCTCGCAATCAACAAGTCACTAAATAGCAATAATTTTCTCTTCTCACTAACTCTCCCTTTTTTACAAATTTTCTCCTTTATATATACCCCATGCTTTTCCCAAAATATCCTTCCACAAACCGTCATAAATCACCACAAACACATATTTACAATTCTTATTGGTAAATCTATTAAAGCTATTAAATCCCTAACGTCATCAAATGTTCTAGAACTTTCCGAAATTACACTCCTCCTTGATCCTTACGGATCATCCAAATAGTAATCAAGGTATTTCGAAGGCATGCGCCGTTCCCGACCACTCCGTCGCAAAAGCATGTCGATTTCTTGGGGTCTATCTTCAGCGTCGATATTTTCCTCGTTCGTCTCTAATACATCTTTAATTGGATCTCCTTGGTTTTCAGCGTCCACTTGATCAGTTTCAACATTCATCTCTACTTCCTCATCAGGGATAATGTAGGGCTGAGTATCAGTTCGAGGTCTAACATGTTTCACATGACGCGGAATGCCGTTCACTTCTACGGTTTGGTTTAACGCATTCCGAGTTACCGTAGCTGGTTGCCACTTTGTATGGCACCTCGCATTTGGTGGTTTCAGCCAGACTTTATCGCCAATTCGAAATCTCTCGTTCAGGACATTTCGTGCAGGAAGATTCTCTTTTTTCAATCCTTTCACACCAATGGGGTAGCTGTATATTTTGCCCATCGGGCTTGCACCATTTTTGTCGGCTGAGACATTGTACCAATATAGTGCTTCCGGTATCGACATTTTTGATCGTTCTGCTATTCTCTTGATCGTACGGTGGTTTCTTTCCACAATTCCATTTCCTTCAGGATAATAAGCGGCTCTATATCTAATTTGCACTCCCCAACTATCAAGGAAACTCCTTATCTCTTTAGTCTTAAATGTTGGCTCATTGTCAGTTAATATCTCAGACGGTGCTCCACGTTCACAAAAAACAAGACGGAGTATTCGGACTATGGCAACACTTCCGTATGAGCTCGATAATTGTCGCCACAACGCGTATTTTGAAGGTCCACAATCAATTAGACTCAAAAACTTGTCAGTGCCATAATGCGTGATATCCATGGCCAATCTCTCCCAGTTTCCTTTAACATCCAATTTTCCTTTTTCCCACCGTATTGGCGCTGGATCTATTGACTGACATGGTTCGCAATTTTTTATCACACTTCGAACATCGTTTTCAGTAGCAGTCGGAATTGTTTTACGAACAAAGTTTAACGTTCGATTCACTCCAAAATGTCCAGTTCTTTTGTGTATATTGGAAATAGCTTCAGCCTTCGTAGCTGCGACTCCCATGCAACTATTCCGACACTCTGGCACAGTCAGTTTGTTGAGCCATCTGCTGCGAACTCTAGTTAATGCGTCGGCCAAATTATCTTTAGAAGGAATGAGTTTCACCTCGACGCTAACATCGTATTCTTCAATTAGTTGTTGCAACACGCTCAGTCTTCTTCGAATCAGCATTTCCCCCGTCGCTTTTGATCTCAACCTTGATTTTCCCGTAAGGGCGTCAGAAACCCAGTGGTACACAGTCACGGAATCGGTAAAAACAGTCACTTTCTTCAGCTTCCACATCAGAGCCATATTCATTCCCCGTATCACAGCGTCTAGTTCTGCCATGTTTATATGAACATCAGACGTTTCTTTTCGCAGCCATGTTGCATCCTCCACAGTAGTCTCCCCAACTTGAATAAGAGCACCAATCGCTAAAGAACTGGCATCAACCCACACTTTTCCCTCATCACCACGCACAGCCCAATCACCACAAGCAGGCTCGCAGCGTTCCACCTCAGCAAATACTTCCTGAAGCACCCACTTAACGTTCTCATCACAAACATCATCGTCCCAACCCGTCGTCAGACTGACAGCTTTCCTCTTCAAGAGACTACAAATCACTCGCAACCAACCACACACGGGTAAATGTCCTACCAACTGTCCACAGATTGAAAACACAACTCTCCTGGTTAACTTTTGCGAGATAGCATCAACTCGATTCCCTCTGGACCACATCAGTTTGTTACCAACCTTGCGCACACACAATCCTAACACACGAACTCCATTATCATCAATCTGCTCACCATCTTACTCTCTAAACCATATTTCAAAAAATGCCTCTTGACATAATCAAGACTCACCACACTTTCGTCTACGAAAATGTCGTCTACATAAGCGGACGTTCCCCTCTTCACTAATTCGTCTTGATCAATGACGGCACTCACAACGGATTTCATGATCATTGGCGCAACATTCAATCCGAAACCAAGTCGTGTCAAGCAATACCTTTTATTTCGAAACACCACTGTTTGGAACGGCCAAAGAGATTTATCAGTTTTTAGTTGAAGATAAGCCTTGCGTAAATCGATGATTGCTGGTTTGTTACCCATCCTTCTCCATTCTCTAAGCTTTTCGACACACACATCTGCATCTCTCGTGTATGCCTCAATTAAATCGTTAGCTTCTCTCCAGTCTAGAACAGGTCGGATTTTGTTGTCTTTGTTTCTCTGAATGACAGCCATTAACGGAATCTGCCCTTTGGGCGGCCCCAATTCATTTTCGTTGTACTCTAACAGCCATTTCCGATCAATCCATTCCTGTAGTTCGTTTTCATAGTCTGCTCTAGCGTATTGTGGAATTCCGTACTGTGCCACTTTATTATACAATCGGTTGGGGCCTTCTCCATCTCTCCATTTCCATTTGACTCTCCATTCAGCACCATTAAAAACTGCTTCATGATCTTTCTTTTTTATTTCGATTTTCTTGACTTTGTTCTTGTTCAAAGCCGTTGCTCCACAGTAACTTAATCCGAACTTCGCTTTTCCCAAAGGAGAGATGGATACTCCTCCTAGTAACTTAATGGAACTCATTCCAAGCATCATATCGACTCCAAACGGTTGGAAATCCACTAAAATAACCTGATCACGTGCTTTAATGCCATGAACCTCAAGAATCACGACCGCTGACCCAGTGCACTGATGAACCTTTCCTTCAAACGTTACTACCTTTTGAGAGTTTGAGTACCTACATTGACTTCTGGGCAGGAATTTTTTATTCAAAATTGTCTTCGAACACCCTGTGTCTACTAACGCTGTCGCAACCATACCGTTAACTTTCAAACGAATAACAGATAATGCGCTCATTCCACCGATGTTCAGGAGCGAGGTAGCGCAGATACCTCGCTCCTGCAATCGTTTCCCTGCAGCTTCCAGCATTTCGATGCAATGTGTCCTTCCTCGCCACATTTAAAACATCTAACAGTCTTCGGAGACAAGCTCTTCGCAAGCGAACAGTTCTTTGCAATGTGATTCAAACCTTTACAGTTGTAACACACTAACGCAGTTTTTGTAGCATGGCGTCTAGACACAGCGCCAACAGCATCACTGTCAATCACATTTGCACAGTTCATAGCAGCTCTCACTCTGGGTAACATTTTATCAATCGGGTCCATTACGGCTCGAAATCTTGATGATAAGACTTCTGGCAAACCCACAACAAACGCCAAACGCACAGACTCCTCTGGTAATTTAGCTAGATAGGCTAATCGTCTTAAATCAGCTAAAAACACGTCAACTTTTTCTTCGTCACATAATTTTCGTTTTGTGAATAGTTCATATGCAGTGTAGGCATCTATAGAAAACGCCGCTAATAACACACGCTCGACTTCCACTACATCTTTTTTGACTTCCGCGGTTAAAGCATCGTACACTGCATAAGCAGCTTCTCTGAGAAGAATCGGAAAAAGTAGTTCAAGCTTTAAGTTCTGAATTTCAGCAATCACTTTTGTTCGTTGAATCCAAACAGCAGCATCCGAAGTGCCATCATACGTTTCAAACATATCAAACAATCTCATACTTGGTTCCATGGCCCGGTTAGCTTGTAGTTTTTTCTCGCAATCAACAAGTCACTAAATAGCAATAATTTTCTCTTCTCACTAACTCTCCCTTTTTTACAAATTTTCTCCTTTATATATACCCCATGCTTTTCCCAAAATATCCTTCCACAAACCGTCATAAATCACCACAAACACATATTTACAATTCTTATTGGTAAATCTATTAAAGCTATTAAATCCCTAACGTCATCAAATGTTCTAGAACTTTCCGAAATTACAGTTATATACCTTCTAGCATACTTCAGAGAAGGATTAAGGATTGAAAGGGGTATATAGTGAAGCTTATACAAAGTTTTTTTGTTTTTTTTTTAACACTAATTTAGGGAGAGAAAAAAGCAAGAAACCCTGTCGGTTCTATTGAGAAATATTCTTGGAAAAAAGTTGAGTGTTTGGATGAAATTTCATCCTACCCTAATGGTTTTAAAATAAACTTTTCTGAACGTAAATTTTCTGTGACAAAAAAAAGGTAATAGTTTTAAATGTCTGCGGTTTACAAAAACAATAAACTAATAATAAATGTATTATGCTAATAAATTAGTTTTACCATTTTAACAGTAATAAGTACCAATAAAGAAACAGGAATTTTAAACAAAATAATTTTTAGGTATTACACCCGCAAACGGAGGCCAAGTACTGAAAAAACTTTTAGAATCTATGAACTGTGATCTAAAAAGACTAAATCTGAAAAGAAGAATGTCAGATAATACATACTTTGATGGCACTAATATTAATAATTTACATTATAGAAGAAAAAAACGAAGGTGTTTATTACCTTTCTTTCACTTATCATTAATAGCTTAAACTTTTCATATTCTCTTAATCATTTATATTTTAACTCATTTATAGGTTAAACCTGCCATACATCAGAGATATATCTTTGCCATGCGAACCAACTAATAATAAAATAAAGCAGCAACTCAAAAAAAAGATAGACGTTGGAACATATAATTCTGGGGAAAAGATTGTACCCCAAAAATATGAAAAAGTATTTATATCATCTGAAAATCAAACAATTACAAAAAAAGAGGTTCATATTGAAGGCAGAAAAATTTCCTTGAAAGATATAAGACTAAATATGTTCAAAGACCATGAGATTTTTATGAAAGTTCGAAACGATAATGAACTAGAAGCACTTTCTCAACAGCAAATTGTTGATGCTCTTAATAATATTCAGGAATATAAAGATGAATATGACACCCTAACTAAAAAAGAGCTGATAAATATACTTAAAAGTTATGAAAGAACAAGGAATTTAATGTTTGGGCATGATTGCTCCAGTATATCTAATCACACTCACTTTCTTGTTACTGTTAGCGTAATGTATGATACAGCCATATTTTTAAGTAGCTTTGAATATAAACAAATGTATGGAGAGGAAATAAATGTTCAAGCAGAGGTCGAAAAGCCTTATTTATACATACTTGGTAGATGTTCTTCCAATGACCAGCAACTTTTGTATAGCGATGACAGGATTAATGACATTTTGGAACTGAGCAATCCCTTAGAATTCAAGGGAACACCTATTTTAGATGTTGCATGAATATTCAAAGGTGACCATCCAGCAGCACAACTGGAAGCTGGTCAACAAAAGGGTGGTAATTTTTTTTTGTTGGGCATGCAACATGCATGCAGATCTTTCTAATAATATATCTATATCACTAAGCTTCCCATACACTTCTTTACAAAATCGTATAGACCATATAATTACAAGTAACACCTCACAGTTGGCAGTAAACCAAGGAAAAACCAAATTATATTCCTGTCTAAAAAAAGATCAGGTTGAACAAGAGCTTTATGAAAGAAACATCCATTTTCCATTAAATACATCTGTCAAAAAATTAAAGGAACTATTGGCAAATGAAATGCATGGAGTGCAAGGATTGCCTGCCCTTCTTTTTAAAAAACCAGGTTTTTCTTTATCACAACTAAATCTTTTACACTATGAAATTTTAAATAATGAACCAACCCAATCGGAAATTTTTGTGTTGCGCCTTTACTTACAACAGGCGAAGTACTGCGCCAGTATTGGCTAACCAATCGTTGGCCGGCCAGTGCAGGCAAAGCACCGATTAAAATGTTAGACAAGGCTGCGCGTGTATACGTAAAATGATCCCTTATTCCAGTGTTGGCACATAACGGATTTTTGGGCCTCGAAAAAAGAATTCGAATTCTTTTTTGCCAAAAAAAATCTTTTTTGGCACATGTGCATTAATGTGCCAGATTAATCTGTCACAATAATTATTGGCACACGATAATTAATTATGGTAATTATAAACCAGATTCACTTTTATTTAATAAAATCTGGCGTATGTTACTTGATTTTTCATCTTTGTCTTGGTAAACTGTCAGTTAAAAATAGTTTTGATTAATAAGTACTTGTTTAGAATTTCATAAAATATAAAACAAATTTTGCTATTATCATTTTTCGTTAATATACTGTTATAAGTTAAGTTATTATTAAATATATATATATATATATATATATATATATATATATATATATATATATATATATATATATATATATATATATATATAACAACAATTATAAATGTATTCCATAAAATAGAGTGCTCAATGTTCTTAAAAGAACAGAGCAATAAATTATTAGAAATCACTTTTTAATTTCAACATTGTGTAAAATCCCAATTTCATTTGTTTGGTGAGACTGTCAAAAAGTTAGAAGGAAATGATAAAAGTGCAGTAGAAGTATCAATGGAGTTTTACAAGCACTTGCATGCAAATTTATACCATTTATGGCAGATAATCTTTCAAAAAAACTTGAAGCAGAAGCATTATTAGATAGAGAGCATGTAGTTTCTGTTGTAGTGAGATTTTATAGTACCATAATTAGTTATTTAAAAAAGTGGGCTGATAGATTTTGTAATGAAGCAAGGAATGTGAAATATCTTATGTTAAAGGAAAAATTTCTATATGAGGATTTTAAGGAAGTGTACACATATTTTCTTAACAAAACTAAATCATAACCTATTTTTGTCATAAGTGATAATGACATTTTTGACTCTTATTGTTTTATCAAAACTTGTTTAGATATAAATCTAGAAAACTGGGAAGCTGAATCTGTTCCTATACTATTAGGATGGAAAACTGTTTTAGAAGTTATAAATAATGTCAATACTGTAGTAAAGCCTCAACTGCTGGAAATTCTTGGTGCATTTGTATTTACTGTTCCAGAAACTAATGCAGAATGAGAGAGAGAGAGAGAGAGAGAGAGAGAGATAGGCATATATATATATATATATATATATATATATATATATATATATATATATATATATATATATATATATATATATATATATATATATATATATGCTTCCTGATGATCCTACTGATAGAGAAACAAACTGTCAAAGAAAAAGAAAAATTAGATAAGTGTTTTTACTAATTTATATATATATATATATATATATATATATATATATATATATATATATATATATATATATAGTCATAATAATAATAATAATAATATATGTTATCAAATAATATATGTATTTGCTATAAAATATTTTAAAGATGGGTGTTTTTCATTTTAAAAATATAAGCTAATAGATAACCTTAAATCAAGTTTACTTTTGAAAACTATTGATAAAATGTATATTTTAACATTCAGTTGTAGTTAGTTATACTATTTATGGTTATTTCAAGGCATGGCTGCATATTATAGACAAAAGAAACACCGTCATTTTAAACAACAAAACCAAAATGAATTTAAAGCTTTCTATTCAGAAGAAAATTTATCTGAATATTTGGACACTGCAATTGATTCATCTATTGAAATTGATTCTTCTAGTAATTTAATAACCTATCAATCTGAAGATACTCATATTACTGTTTCTGAACACGATAACAATTTTATTTTCCAATTTGATTCATCTTTTGATTCAGAATACTTTACTCGTACATTTCCAGAGGACAGTTTTTCAGGTAATGAATCTTTTTATCAGCAATCACCTGATTTAACAGAAACCAATTGTTGTGAAAAGTTACAAAAATGGGCTGTAAACCATCGAAGCCATTTGACTGTTGAAACAATTGAAGATTTGTTAAAAATACTGAGGGCAGAAAGCATTCCTAATTTACCAAAGTCTGCAGTTACATTGTTGCAAACAAAATCAAATAAAAATATAAAGTTAATGAATAGCGTAAAAAACACAATGGGATATTTTATGTTTCTTGGTATAGAAGAAGGTTTAAATGATGTCATTACTGAGGATTATACTGATAGTGTTATTCGTTTATTATTTAATATCGATGGTTTACCATTATTCGATGGTTCTTATCAACAATTTTGGGCTATCTTGGGACTTATTTTGCACAACGAATATAATTCACAACCATTTATCATAGCTGTTTATAGTGGGGATTCTAAACCACAAAGTGTAGATGTTTTTTTAGAAGATTTTGTCTCTGAAGCAAAATATTTAGTTTTAAATGGAGTAAATATTGGTCAAGTGACCTTTAAAATAGAGGTTGTAGGTTTTTCCTGTGACACACCTGCCAGATCATTTGTTAAAAAATGTAAAGGACATGGTGGTTATTATGCATGTGAACGTTGCGAGACCAGAGGGACGACAATTAAAAAAAAAAGAGTTTATCCTAATATGAGATCTAAGCTACGAACAAAAAGTAGTTTTGAAATGAAAAGTCAAATTGAACACCATTTAGGTTCAGGTAAATCCCCATTGTTAGATATACCAGGTTTTGACCCAATTAAATCAATGTTCTTGGATTCTATGCATTTAATTTACCTTGGGGTCATGAAATGGATTATGCAGCAGTTAATTGGCACTAAAAAAGTAAACCATAAATGCAAGCTATCTGTGGAAGATATTAAATGTTTAAATTTAAAATTGAAAATCTTAGTGAATTTTATACCCAAAGAGTTTCAAAGAAAAAAGTTTGATATACATAATTTTGCACATTGGAAAGCCACACAATTTCGTTTTTTTTTACATTACTGTGGATCATTGGTACTACACAATATTCTGCCTAGTCAAATGTATAAACATTTTCTGCTTTTAGTTGTGGCTTGTCGAATACTTTGTGATCCTCAACTTTGCCTTCATAATGTAAACTATGCCAAAGAGTTATTGAGGAAATTCTTTGAGCTAACTCCGTCATTTTATGGCACTGGTTCACAGGTAATGAATATACACAATTTAATCCACTTAGCTGATGATGTTGAGTACACTAAGATGTCTTTATCTACAATATCTGCATTTCCTTTTGAAAACCATCTTGGTAAAATTAAACGACTAATTGGAGGAAGAAATAATACTTTGGGTCAGTTGGCTAGAAGAATATCTGAACAAAAAGCCTGTCCAAAATTAAAAAATAAAAATGCAATTAAGAAGAAAGTTCTTATAATGAACTTTAATACTATGCTTGAAGATGATGTTAATTTTGAAGATAATATTTCAAGGAGTTACACTTAGCATTAAAAAGCCAGATGACATTGTAAAAATGTGTTCTGGCCATATTTTTAAAATAACAAGAATCCGAAAAGTGCAACATAATTTCTTTTTGCAAGGTTATATATTTATGGATGTCAATGATGTTTTTCAGTATCCATGTGCCTCTTCAAAAGTTGGAATAATGAAACTTGGAAGAATATCCACAAATGAAGAAACAGTTTCTTTAGAAAATATTGTTAAAAAATGTGTTTTGTTTGAAAGCAACGATAATACATTTGCCATAACTTATCTTCATGATTCATAAAAAAATCTAAAATACATTTGTTAACTTTATATTACATTTATCAATTATTATTGTATTATACTAGACTGTTTAATGTAACATACAATACAAGTCTGTTATTTGAATTTGTCAATAGATTTATCTTATTTGAATAGTGTTATGAATATTTGAAGGCTTTAAACTATTTTATCTTTAGAATATTTTTTGTTCAGATTTACTGAACAATAACTGTTTATTTTAGTTTGAAATAATCAGTATTCAAAGTAACTGAATTACAGTATTTTGTAAAAGTAATTTTAAATTTAATTTGCTATTTTTATAAGGTATTTAATTAATATGAATCTTCAGACAAGTACAACTCATGTTGTAGTCAAGTTTCTTGAAAAAACATGGAAAAAAAAGCATGGAAAGGAATGTATTGATGTTATTCCAATTTTATGGATGTATTCTAAAAAAGACAAATTATTCTGTAAATATCCATCTGAAAACGAGTATCATGCGCTTGATTCAATGAGTAAAATGTCATTAATACCAGGAGTTTTGTGGAAGAGTTTTGAAATTGTTTTAATTAAAGAAGCAAGTATGTAATTCAAATCTTTATGTAATCAATTTTAAATGCGTTTTAACTTAAATGTTGTCATATTAAAAGATATTTATTTACATGATAGAAAGCTATGAACAAGGATTGCGACGGATGATTAGGGCATGCTCTGAATTTGTAGTACAGAGCAGTAATTTTGAAGATCCAAATAGTTCAGAAGGAGAATCTGTTCCTGTTAAATTAAGCAGCTCTGAACTTAAAGCATCTTTAAAAGATATCTCTTCGTTTAAAGGTATGGTATTTTTTTATTATTGCAAACAAACATTACTTGAAATATTTTAAAAAATCGAAAGATTTATTTAACCATATAACTGTTTTTTTGTTTTTTTTTAAAATAATATCTATATCTTATCTGTTTTAGAGCGTAGTATTGAAAGCTCTGGAGATAGTGATATTTCAGAAGAGTCCTTTGTTTCCTTTAAAGTAAAGAAAAAACGATCATCATCTCGTGATGAACAATCTAATGATTCATCGTTCTCGTCCTCCAAAGTAAAGAAAATAGCGTCTTCTAAATGTAACAGAGATAAACAAAACCGTATGTTTTCTATAATAAAAAAAATCCTTATAACTAAAAATACCCCTTATTGTTGCACACACAAAAAAGCGCGTTAAAGCAATTTTTATTATTCAAAAAGTTTATTATTTTCAGAAATGATAAAGAATTCCAGTATATCACATGAAGACACCAGGAAACATTTAAGCGACAATAAAACAAATAAAAAAGGTAATGCGATTTAATCCTTAGTTTACATATAAATGTTATTTTAATTTTTTCAAATAAAATCATTTCTAGATATATATATCTTATCTGTTTTAGAGCTTAGTATTGAAAGCTCTGGAGATAGTGATATTTCAGAAGAGTCCTTTGTTTCCTTTAAAGTAAAGAAAAAACGATCATCATCTCGTGATGAACAATCTAATGATTCATCGTTCTCGTCCCCCAAAATAAAGAAAATAGCGTCTTCTAAATGTAACAGAGAGAAACAAAACCGTATGTTTTCTTTAATAAAAAAAATCCTTATAATTACAAATAACCGTTATTGTTGCTCACACAAAAAAATGCGTCAAAGCAATTTTTATTATTCAAAAAGTTTATTATTTTCAGAAATGATAAAGTATTCCAGTATATCACATGAAGACACCAGGAAACATTTAAGCGACGATAAAACAAATAAAAAAGGTAATGCAATATAATTCTTAGTTTACATTTAAATATTATTTTAATTTTTTTTCAATGAAATCTTTTTTAGAATGTTGATCATTACTTACAAATGTAATATTTTGAAAATATTTTTTTAGATCCAAATTATAAGTATTGTCCTACATGTGGCTCTGCAGGTTAGGATATTGTCAAAAATTTTTTACTTACAATTCTTCATTCATTGTAAAGAATTAATTTAACTTTTCACTTGAATGAGGAAATGACACTATGGAAACCTTGTTTAAACCACACAAGTGTGGAAACGGACGTTAAACATTGAGAAAAAAATTACATAATGATAATGATAATTTAATAATTAATTACTGATTTAGTTATTTAAAATGGTTGTTTTTCTTTACTAATGCAAATATAAAATATATGTTTTCATGACAGCTAAAGATGCTCCTGCGTCGAAAGCTAATCTGGAGTCTGCCAGGAGAAGCATTGAATATCGTATTAGAGAGGAAGCAAAAATCACAAGAACGTTATTTAGTCTTAACAATAACACTGTTGATATCCAAAAAATAATAACCGAACAGACGATTAACGAATTACCATTCAACCGTATAGAGAGTTTCCATGATTTTGATAACCAATTGAAGAGTGATGTAGTAATGATTCAAAAACTGGTAAACAATTTAGTATTGATTCAAAAAATGCTAGAAATATTTGTTTTAAGTCTGCTACGAAGTATTGTTTTATTAAATATTATTTTTTATTTATAATTAATGTTATATTTAATTATTTGATATTTAGTATATGAATTTTATCTATAGATTAATTTTTTTTTTTTAGAAATGCTTCATGATGTTAAATGTGAAAAGTACATTAAAACTTTCGGAAAATTTATCTTTTGTAATTCCAAAGATTATTTTACCGAATATTCAAGTGCTTTACAGTGCCTTTGGACGAGAGTCAAATGGTGTAAAAAAATTGAATTTTTCTGGCACAGAAACTTACAAATATTTGCTAGGTATATTGTCTTATTTCTAACTTTAACAAACATGAATAAAGTATTATTTTATTCATTTCTTACTTAACCCTTAAAATACACAGTTTTGATGTTTATTTTAGAAGTAATAACAATCAGATTTCCTGAGATAAACGAAAAACAAATTTCTAGTCAAATAAGTCGCTGGTTTTCAGGTGCGAAGGATAGAGCTGGTGGAAAGAAAAATAGATTGCTAAATAAAAAGAGTGGTGCTGGTGTTGAAATTGAAGACGAAATTCTATAAATTTTTTTTTTAATTATACAAAAAAAAACATTGAAAAATAATACTTTTGTCTTAAAAGATTACCTTATAAAATTGATGCTATAGTGTCATACCAGTCTTGCGCCAGTGTTAAACAGTACTGGCGCAATACTATGCCTGTTGCGAATTTTTAATTAAGGCAGTACTATGCCATTACCAGATGCCAGCTATGGTTAAGTACTGGACATTCAGTACTGGCAAAGCGTTATCATCCCATGGAAATGCCAATACAGAACCAGTACTGACTGCCAGTATTGCACCAGTATTAGACAGTACTGGCGCTGTACTGCGCCTGTTGTGAATTTTTGCTTGGGAATGCATGATATTTCAAACCATATTAAAAATATATTTGATTTATTGCCATATTTAGTAGAAAAAAAAGATAAAAAAATTGTAGAAAATGTAATTAAAAGTTCTTTCAATGGCATTGAAGCAGAAAATGCTGCCAACTATCGAAAAAGTTTATTAATAGTTACTAACCCAAGCAAAAATTCACAACAAACGCAGTACAGCGCCAGTACTGTCTAATACTGGTGCAATACTGGCAGTCAGTACTGGTTCTGTATTGGCATTTCCATGGGATGATAACGCTTTGCCAGTACTGAATGTCCAGTACTTAACCATAGCTGGCATCTGGTAATGGCATAGTACTGCCTTAATTAAAAATTCGCAACAGGCATAGTATTGCGCCAGTACTGTTTAACACTGGCGCAAGACTGGTATGACACTATAGCATCAATTTTATAAGGTAATCTTTTAAGACAAAAGTATTATTTTTCAATGTTTTTTTTTGTATAATTAAAAAAAAAATTTATAGAATTTCGTCTTCAATTTCAACACCAGCACCACTCTTTTTATTTAGCAATCTATTTTTCTTTCCACCAGCTCTATCCTTCGCACCTGAAAACCAGCGACTTATTTGACTAGAAATTTGTTTTTCGTTTATCTCAGGAAATCTGATTGTTATTACTTCTAAAATAAACATCAAAACTGTGTATTTTAAGGGTTAAGTAAGAAATGAATAAAATAATACTTTATTCATGTTTGTTAAAGTTAGAAATAAGACAATATACCTAGCAAATATTTGTAAGTTTCTGTGCCAGAAAAATTCAATTTTTTTACACCATTTGACTCTCGTCCAAAGGCACTGTAAAGCACTTGAATATTCGGTAAAATAATCTTTGGAATTACAAAAGATAAATTTTCCGAAAGTTTTAATGTACTTTTCACATTTAACATCATGAAGCATTTCTAAAAAAAAAAAATTAATCTATAGATAAAATTCATATACTAAATATCAAATAATTAAATATAACATTAATTATAAATAAAAAATAATATTTAATAAAACAATACTTCGTAGCAGACTTAAAACAAATATTTCTAGCATTTTTTGAATCAATACTAAATTGTTTACCAGTTTTTGAATCATTACTACATCACTCTTCAATTGGTTATCAAAATCATGGAAACTCTCTATACGGTTGAATGGTAATTCGTTAATCGTCTGTTCGGTTATTATTTTTTGGATATCAACAGTGTTATTGTTAAGACTAAATAACGTTCTTGTGATTTTTGCTTCCTCTCTAATACGATATTCAATGCTTCTCCTGGCAGACTCCAGATTAGCTTTCGACGCAGGAGCATCTTTAGCTGTCATGAAAACATATATTTTATATTTGCATTAGTAAAGAAAAACAACCATTTTAAATAACTAAATCAGTAATTAATTATTAAATTATCATTATCATTATGTAATTTTTTTCTCAATGTTTAACGTCCGTTTCCACACTTGTGTGGTTTAAACAAGGTTTCCATAGTGTCATTTCCTCATTCAAGTGAAAAGTTAAATTAATTCTTTACAATGAATGAAGAATTGTAAGTAAAAAATTTTTGACAATATCCTAACCTGCAGAGCCACATGTAGGACAATACTTATAATTTGGATCTAAAAAAATATTTTCAAAATATTACATTTGTAAGTAATGATCAACATTCTAAAAAAGATTTCATTGAAAAAAAATTAAAATAATATTTAAATGTAAACTAAGAATTATATTGCATTACCTTTTTTATTTGTTTTATCGTCGCTTAAATGTTTCCTGGTGTCTTCATGTGATATACTGGAATACTTTATCATTTCTGAAAATAATAAACTTTTTGAATAATAAAAATTGCTTTGACGCATTTTTTTGTGTGAGCAACAATAACGGTTATTTGTAATTATAAGGATTTTTTTTATTAAAGAAAACATACGGTTTTGTTTCTCTCTGTTACATTTAGAAGACGCTATTTTCTTTATTTTGGGGGACGAGAACGATGAATCATTAGATTGTTCATCACGAGATGATGATCGTTTTTTCTTTACTTTAAAGGAAACAAAGGACTCTTCTGAAATATCACTATCTCCAGAGCTTTCAATACTAAGCTCTAAAACAGATAAGATATATATATCTAGAAATGATTTTATTTGAAAAAATTAAAATAACATTTATATGTAAACTAAGGATTAAATCGCATTACCTTTTTTATTTGTTTTATTGTCGCTTAAATGTTTCCTGGTGTCTTCATGTGATATACTGGAATTCTTTATCATTTCTGAAAATAATAAACTTTTTGAATAATAAAAATTGCTTTAACGCGCTTTTTTGTGTGTGCAACAATAAGGGGTATTTTTAGTTATAAGGATTTTTTTTATTATAGAAAACATACGGTTTTGTTTATCTCTGTTACATTTAGAAGACGCTATTTTCTTTACTTTGGAGGACGAGAACGATGAATCATTAGATTGTTCATCACGAGATGATGATCGTTTTTTCTTTACTTTAAAGGAAACAAAGGACTCTTCTGAAATATCACTATCTCCAGAGCTTTCAATACTACGCTCTAAAACAGATAAGATATAGATATTATTTTAAAAAAAAACAAAAAAACAGTTATATGGTTAAATAAATCTTTCGATTTTTTAAAATATTTCAAGTAATGTTTGTTTGCAATAATAAAAAAATACCATACCTTTAAACGAAGAGATATCTTTTAAAGATGCTTTAAGTTCAGAGCTGCTTAATTTAACAGGAACAGATTCTCCTTCTGAACTATTTGGATCTTCAAAATTACTGCTCTGTACTACAAATTCAGAGCATGCCCTAATCATCCGTCGCAATCCTTGTTCATAGCTTTCTATCATGTAAATAAATATCTTTTAATATGACAACATTTAAGTTAAAACGCATTTAAAATTGATTACATAAAGATTTGAATTACATACTTGCTTCTTTAATTAAAACAATTTCAAAACTCTTCCACAAAACTCCTGGTATTAATGACATTTTACTCATTGAATCAAGCGCATGATACTCGTTTTCAGATGGATATTTACAGAATAATTTGTCTTTTTTAGAATACATCCATAAAATTGGAATAACATCAATACATTCCTTTCCATGCTTTTTTTTCCATGTTTTTTCAAGAAACTTGACTACAACATGAGTTGTACTTGTCTGAAGATTCATATTAATTAAATACCTTATAAAAATAGCAAATTAAATTTAAAATTACTTTTACAAAATACTGTAATTCAGTTACTTTGAATACTGATTATTTCAAACTAAAATAAACAGTTATTGTTCAGTAAATCTGAACAAAAAATATTCTAAAGATAAAATAGTTTAAAGCCTTCAAATATTCATAACACTATTCAAATAAGATAAATCTATTGACAAATTCAAATAACAGACTTGTATTGTATGTTACATTAAACAGTCTAGTATAATACAATAATAATTGATAAATGTAATATAAAGTTAACAAATGTATTTTAGATTTTTTTATGAATCATGAAGATAAGTTATGGCAAATGTATTATCGTTGCTTTCAAACAAAACACATTTTTTAACAATATTTTCTAAAGAAACTGTTTCTTCATTTGTGGATATTCTTCCAAGTTTCATTATTCCAACTTTTGAAGAGGCACATGGATACTGAAAAACATCATTGACATCCATAAATATATAACCTTGCAAAAAGAAATTATGTTGCACTTTTCGGATTCTTGTTATTTTAAAAATATGGCCAGAACACATTTTTACAATGTCATCTGGCTTTTTAATGCTAAGTGTAACTCCTTGAAATATTATCTTCAAAATTAACATCATCTTCAAGCATAGTATTAAAGTTCATTATAAGAACTTTCTTCTTAATTGCATTTTTATTTTTTAATTTTGGACAGGCTTTTTGTTCAGATATTCTTCTAGCCAACTGACCCAAAGTATTATTTCTTCCTCCAATTAGTCGTTTAATTTTACCAAGATGGTTTTCAAAAGGAAATGCAGATATTGTAGATAAAGACATCTTAGTGTACTCAACATCATCAGCTAAGTGGATTAAATTGTGTATATTCATTACCTGTGAACCAGTGCCATAAAATGACGGAGTTAGCTCAAAGAATTTCCTCAATAACTCTTTGGCATAGTTTACATTATGAAGGCAAAGTTGAGGATCACAAAGTATTCGACAAGCCACAACTAAAAGCAGAAAATGTTTATACATTTGACTAGGCAGAATATTGTGTAGTACCAATGATCCACAGTAATGTAAAAAAAAACGAAATTGTGTGGCTTTCCAATGTGCAAAATTATGTATATCAAACTTTTTTCTTTGAAACTCTTTGGGTATAAAATTCACTAAGATTTTCAATTTTAAATTTAAACATTTAATATCTTCCACAGATAGCTTGCATTTATGGTTTACTTTTTTAGTGCCAATTAACTGCTGCATAATCCATTTCATGACCCCAAGGTAAATTAAATGCATAGAATCCAAGAACATTGATTTAATTGGGTCAAAACCTGGTATATCTAACAATGGGGATTTACCTGAACCTAAATGGTGTTCAATTTGACTTTTCATTTCAAAACTACTTTTTGTTCGTAGCTTAGATCTCATATTAGGATAAACTCTTTTTTTTTTAATTGTCGTCCCTCTGGTCTCGCAACGTTCACATGCATAATAACCACCATGTCCTTTACATTTTTTAACAAATGATCTGGCAGGTGTGTCACAGGAAAAACCTACAACCTCTATTTTAAAGGTCACTTGACCAATATTTACTCCATTTAAAACTAAATATTTTGCTTCAGAGACAAAATCTTCTAAAAAAACATCTACACTTTGTGGTTTAGAATCCCCACTATAAACAGCTATGATAAATGGTTGTGAATTATATTCGTTGTGCAAAATAAGTCCCAAGATAGCCCAAAATTGTTGATAAGAACCATCGAATAATGGTAAACCATCGATATTAAATAATAAACGAATAACACTATCAGTATAATCCTCAGTAATGACATCATTTAAACCTTCTTCTATACCAAGAAACATAAAATATCCCATTGTGTTTTTTACGCTATTCATTAACTTTATATTTTTATTTGATTTTGTTTGCAACAATGTAACTGCAGACTTTGGTAAATTAGGAATGCTTTCTGCCCTCAGTATTTTTAACAAATCTTCAATTGTTTCAACAGTCAAATGGCTTCGATGGTTTACAGCCCATTTTTGTAACTTTTCACAACAATTGGTTTCTGTTAAATCAGGTGATTGCTGATAAAAAGATTCATTACCTGAAAAACTGTCCTCTGGAAATGTACGAGTAAAGTATTCTGAATCAAAAGATGAATCAAATTGGAAAATAAAATTGTTATCGTGTTCAGAAACAGTAATATGAGTATCTTCAGATTGATAGGTTATTAAATTACTAGAAGAATCAATTTCAATAGATGAATCAATTGCAGTGTCCAAATATTCAGATAAATTTTCTTCTGAATAGAAAGCTTTAAATTCATTTTGGTTTTGTTGTTTAAAATGACGGTGTTTCTTTTGTCTATAATATGCAGCCATGCCTTGAAATAACCATAAATAGTATAACTAACTACAACTGAATGTTAAAATATACATTTTATCAATAGTTTTCAAAAGTAAACTTGATTTAAGGTTATCTATTAGCTTATATTTTTAAAATGAAAAACACCCATCTTTAAAATATTTTATAGCAAATACATATATTATTTGATAACATATATTATTATTATTATTATTATGACTATATATATATATATATATATATATATATATATATATATATATATATATATATATATATATATATATATATATATATATATATATATATAAATTAGTAAAAACACTTATCTAATTTTTCTTTTTCTTTGACAGTTTGTTTCTCTATCAGTAGGATCATCAGGAAGCATATATATATATATATATATATATATATATATATATATATATATATATATATATATATATATATATATATATATATATATATATATATATATATATATATATATATGCCTATCTCTCTCTCTCTCTCTCTCTCTCTCTCTCATTCTGCATTAGTTTCTGGAACAGTAAATACAAATGCACCAAGAATTTCCAGCAGTTGAGGCTTTACTACAGTATTGACATTATTTATAACTTCTAAAACAGTTTTCCATCCTAATAGTATAGGAACAGATTCAGCTTCCCAGTTTTCTAGATTTATATCTAAACAAGTTTTGATAAAACAATAAGAGTCAAAAATGTCATTATCACTTATGACAAAAATAGGTTATGATTTAGTTTTGTTAAGAAAATATGTGTACACTTCCTTAAAATCCTCATATAGAAATTTTTCCTTTAACATAAGATATTTCACATTCCTTGCTTCATTACAAAATCTATCAGCCCACTTTTTTAAATAACTAATTATGGTACTATAAAATCTCACTACAACAGAAACTACATGCTCTCTATCTAATAATGCTTCTGCTTCAAGTTTTTTTGAAAGATTATCTGCCATAAATGGTATAAATTTGCATGCAAGTGCTTGTAAAACTCCATTGATACTTCTACTGCACTTTTATCATTTCCTTCTAACTTTTTGACAGTCTCACCAAACAAATGAAATTGGGATTTTACACAATGTTGAAATTAAAAAGTGATTTCTAATAATTTATTGCTCTGTTCTTTTAAGAACATTGAGCACTCTATTTTATGGAATACATTTATAATTGTTGTTATATATATATATATATATATATATATATATATATATATATATATATATATATATATATATATTTAATAATAACTTAACTTATAACAGTATATTAACGAAAAATGATAATAGCAAAATTTGTTTTATATTTTATGAAATTCTAAACAAGTACTTATTAATCAAAACTATTTTTAACTGACAGTTTACCAAGACAAAGATGAAAAATCAAGTAACATACGCCAGATTTTATTAAATAAAAGTGAATCTGGTTTATAATTACCATAATTAATTATCGTGTGCCAATAATTATTGTGACAGATTAATCTGGCACATTAATGCACATGTGCCAAAAAAGATTTTTTTTGGCAAAAAAGAATTCGAATTCTTTTTTCGAGGCCCAAAAATCCGTTATGTGCCAACACTGGAATAAGGGATCATTTTACGTATACACGCGCAGCCTTGTCTAACATTTTAATCGGTGCTTTGCCTGCACTGGCCGGCCAACGATTGGTTAGCCAATACTGGCGCAGTACTTCGCCTGTTGTAAGTAAAGGCGCAACACAAAAATTTCCGATTGGGAACTGGTTTCTAAAACATTACAAGGTTGGTCACTTTGTTTTTAAATTTTTACTAACTCTGTGCGAAATACAAAACATCCTTTATATGCCAGAAGAATCTAGATCAACACACAGTATTCTTCGTTTAATAAATACCACATTTGTACATGCAATAATTTAAAAGAACAATTAGAAGCAAATTTAAAAAATAGAAAGCGAAAATACTTTGGTGCATACTATCACTCAATAACATCCCATGCTCCACTACAGTAAAGATTGTTTGCAGGTCGTACGTCTAATGTGGAAAAGGAAGAAGCAATGTTTCAAAATTTGAAACTGTCTACAAAAACATCTTCTAATCATCATTCAGATAATATTATTTTTAATGGAATAATCCGCAACCAAGCAAAGAGATATTTAAAGGAAGGAAAAAAGTTATGTGATGGTGTTTCAATACTTCACAAATTCTACCAACCATTACATAATTTATTTAATGACACAAAAATATCATTTACTTGGATTGAAAAGTATAGCAATGAATATCAAAAACTTTTAGAAAAATCAGCTGACTATTTAGTAGAAGGCATTAATTTATGGTGGAAAGAAGTTGAAGATGGAGTAGTATTCTTTGATAAAAACTACCCCACTAATTCGAAAAAAACAATTTCCCATTTTCGTTCCTCCTCAATGCAACAACAGTCAGAGTACTTAGAAAAATGCTGGAAACATTGTTTGGAAAATAAACACAAAATTCCTGCTTATAAAATCACAGTTGGTGCAAATGTGTTTTATTTAGACACACTTCAATACTTTCAAATTTTTAACACTGAAAATATATCTAGAAATAGTATTATATCACTAGATATAATTTTTAACACTAGAAATAGTATTATATCACTAGATATAATTTTTAACACTAGAAATAATATTATATCACTAGATATAGTTTTTAACACTAGAAATAGTATTATATCACTAGATATAATTTTTAACACTAGAAATAGTATTATATCACTAGATATAGTTTTTATTTAATAATATCAAAGTTTTTCAAATTAGTATTAAGAACAGTTATATACATAATACAATTTTTCTTTATAACAACATCTAATGTTATCATTATTTTATTATAAAAGAACTGAAATATAAAAAATATGTTTATAATGTGTTTATTACATAATCATTATGTAGTACATAACCATTGAATGTATCGTCAAGTACACAATCATTGAGCCACAATATTTGCAGTATGCATACCATATTATGCACAATAACGTTATATATATATATATATATATATATATATATATATATATATATATATATATATACATACATACATACATAGTATTATTATGTATATATGATATATAGTATTATTATGTATATCTGTATCATATTAAGATTATCATATTATATTAAGATATATAATTTTTATCAGAAATGAATTTTTATTCAAGATGCAAAAAATATATTACTTTTAATTATTAAGTAAAGTTTACCAAAAAATATATATATTCAACAAAATATTGTGTTTCTTTACTATAGTAAAGAAACACAAAATTTTGTGAGTACATGCATTAACGGCGTTGAGTTGAGTGAAATCTTACAGCTCTTGGCGCAAACTATTGATTTTTTTGATTTTCAAAAATTGTAAGGTTTGGTGTAAAGTATGGTGGCAAATTGCTATATTCAACTAAAACACTATGTTGATGTGAAAATTATTTATTTAAATAACTGGAAATGATATAAAATGATAAAAACGATGATTTTTTAATTTAGAAAAAAAGTTCCACTTCAGTTGAAACCGCAATTCGGACATGTGAAGTAGTTGGTGAATGTTGAAACACATCTGGCATGAACTTCTCGATGGCATGTGTCAGAATTTCGGGAATTCTTGCCTGAAACCAACGCCTCTTGTTGCGGTTGAGCACAAGAGGTTTTGGCAAGAACACAAAAACCTTGAACAACTTCTTCTGCTTCATCCAGCTTCGCTCTTTTTGCTACCAGTTGTGCCGACGGCGTTCTTTTATTTGCTAGTGTTTTTTTTCTTTCCGACTGGCGTTTTTTTGATCGAATTGGCTATTTTCTTTTGGTTGTCCAGTTTTTTGAGCTTGGCATCATATTTTTCATGCGTTACGGATACATTTTCAGGCGATCTCAATAGTGGGCTTCATCGGCTTTTGACTGCGATTGACTTTTTTGGCTAGTGTTCCCATCTTCGACGTCCCAACTAAATGCATCACTTAGAGATGATTTGAAGTGGCCAAACTCAGCATGCTGCTCAATGTACTGGGTATCGCAGAAAACTCAGCGGTAAAGACTTTTTCATGCACAGCAGTTGAGCTCACTATATCGTGATCTGTTAAAACAAAGATTCGGTGCTTATCTTCCGGATCATCGCCTTCATTGCCAAATAGATTTTTGTCACTTAATTCTGCGGCTATATAATCATTTTCGGAAAAAAAGATTTGGATTAAATGCTTAATAATACTCTCTGGTTGTTTGGGCATTTTCATCGTATAAATGTGAATATTTGACGCCGATCTTTTCAGCATATTCATATTTCAAGACCCTCAGTTTTTTAATGCTCAAATCATAATAAAGCGAGCTGGCAAGAAGGAGATAATTAACCAGTTCCTTTTTTTGTTGAGTATTCAAAATCTCATTCACAAACATAAACAAAACATTTAAAAAAAGAGAAAGAACAAACCAATTGAAAAGAAATCAAAGCTTACTGGTTTCAGACTGATCGCAGAAAAATCAAACAAAAAATACTTAACCACATTTTCAGTTTTTTTGAGACATCAATATTTGCTTCGTCGAATTTACTAATGTAGGCTCTCAATGTGGTTTCCGGAATTGCATTTGCTTTAGCAACAGACGCCTTGGAATACCCATAAATTTTCATCATTTTAATTGGCTCCAACATTTGGTCTAAGTCAATTAAATTTTCTAACTTTGCTTTATATTAAATATTAAAAAAATTTTAAAAATAAAAAAATAAAAAATCAGGAAAAAATCAATAAAAATGCCACAGAATATATCATTTGCCGATAATATACACTTCTGTACACAAAAAATTATTCGCTATTATACCTTCCAAAAATTCCGCCAAAACACCTTAGAAGCTAGTGCTGGAAGTATGTGGCGTCATTTTCATGCGGTGCGAATTGAAAAATATTTAAAATAACCAAAAATGTTGAGGAAGGCCTAAATAATACCTTCTATACATTTACCTGACATTGCAAACACAGATATCCAATAAGACTTTTTTTTTTTTTTTTTTTCGCTACTTTTTTATTCAAAATCACAAAAAAATCACAAAGCAGACGTCCGCTTGGTATGACTGCTGCATATAAAATGTCAGCACAATAAAAGACATCGACCATATTGATACGGCGTGTCAAGGATGTCGTTGTATGTGAGATTTAAATAAAAAATTTTTGTTTCTGTTGATAATTGAAGAATGAAGTACAACACGTTTAATGATCAAAATAGATCATTGTTTCATTTTCTTAAATATGAAGGTTAAAGTTAATCGATCCCACAGGACGCTCACCAGTTCACAGAAATGTATATTCATGGACGTATAAGAGAATGACGTGCAAAGATATTGTTCTTTTTGCGAACCAAGCTCGTTGCGCATAGTCACAAATCTTTTAATCTACAAATGTTTTAAGCAATAATATATAGGGGAGAGTTGCCGAAATTGGAACAGCTCCTTAATTGGAACACTTAGCTTTATTTAGAAACTGGAACTTATTCTACTTTCATGAATATTTTTTCTTGTAAAGAAAATAATTTTCTTTATTTTTTGAAACTTCTAGTATTTAAACTTAAAAACTGCACGTATGTGAATAAAATTACTTTTTTTTAAAGAAAAAAATTTTTGCGATCTAATTTTATCGTTGCATTTAAACGATTACAGAAGCTTAACGATATTGAGTTTGATGATAATTTTTTTAAAATTTTAAATTTTAAGGGTTTCAAGTCTATGTGATATTAAGAGCTTATATCGTAAGTTGTTACTTGTAAAGGGTGTTTTTCTTAGAGGTATAGAACTTTAAATTGCAATAAAACAACGATGGATTATTCGATTGACAAGAATTTTTTTTATTAGAAAGATAATCTTGTGGCATTACATTTTAAATATAATATCTGGCATAAGACCGCCACGGCTGGCTCGGATGTAGTCCAATCTGGACGTCCAATTTTCGATGACTTTTTCCAACATTTGTGGTCGTATATCGGCAATAACACGGCGAATGTTGTCTTCCAAATGGTCAAGCGTTTGTGGCTTATCCGCATAGACCAATGACTTTACATAGCCCCACAGAAAGTAGTCTAGCGGTGTTAAATCACAAGATCTTGGAGGCCAATTCACAGGTCCAAAACGTGAAATTAGGCGGTCACCAAACGTGTTTTTCAATAAATCGATTGTGGCACGAGCTGTGTGACATGTTGCGCCGTCTTGTTGAAACCACAGCTCCTGGACATCATGGTTGTTCAATTCAGGAATGAAAAAGTTTGTAATCATGGCTCTATACCTATCACCATTGACTGAAACGTTCTGGCCATCATCATTTTTGAAGAAGTACGGACCAATGATTCCACCAGCCCATAAAGCGCACCAAACAGTCATTTTTTCTGGATGTAACGGTGTTTTGACATACACTTGAGGATTATCTTCACTCCAAATGCGGCAGTTTTGTTTGTTGACGTAACCATTCAACCAGAAGTGCGCTTCATCGCTAAAGAAAGGTCGCTTATGAAAATCGGGAACAACGGCAATCTCGTTTTGGGCCCATTCGACGAATCTACGCCTTGCTTGATGATCGTTTGGCTTCAATTCTTGCACGAGTTGGATTTTGTAAGCACGCATACCAAGATCCTTCAGCAAAATCTTCCATACAGTGGATGGACACAGATCCAATTCCTGTGCTCGATGGCGGATAGACTCATTCGGGTCTTCCGCAATGCTACGCTCTACAGTAGCAATAGCTTCTTCTGTACGCACCGTACGGCGTCTCTGGGGATGCGAGTTATCAATAAGAGTAAACGTGGTGCGAAAACGTTCCATGGTTAATCGAATTAACTGCTCTGATGGATGATTTTGTCGAGGATAAAATGGACGTAGAGCGCGATACGTATTCCGCACAGAACCATTATTTTCGAAATAAAATTGAACTATTTGCAAGCGTTGTTCAGGCGTGAGTCTATTCATGGTGAATTGCCAAACCAAACTGAGAATAAATCACTTGTCACCTGTTAAATCGGTCGCCATCTTGAACAGTAATGCCAACTTAAAGTTCTATACCTCTAAAAAAAACACCCTTTATGTAAATATTTTGCTACAACACCATGGTCCTATGTTGCCCAGAATGGAACTTCAAAAGTTGCCGTAATTGAAACGATGTCATCTCATAACACGCTACTTGACGTCCGAATTATCAGAAAATTTCATTAGTCCAACTGTTAGACATAGTATTATTGTTAGACATTTGTTGCTTTTTTGGAATTGGTATTTAGTCTTGCTTTAAAGTATGAAATGATTTTTCTTTTATCTTTTAGTAAAAAATAAAATGTAAAAGTTTTACAAAAGTTATACATTTCTATTTAACGGATAAACTTGTAAGACAACATAAAGTATATACCCAGCATAAGTTTTTTACTGCATATAGAAGTTAATATATAAAGTTGCAAACTTTATATAGTTTATATAGATTTTGATTTATATAGTTAATGATTAACTAAACAAAAATGATGAAAAATAATGATTATATAATGAGTATATAATTAACTTAATCATATATGAATAACAAATAAATATATGAAAAAATAAGCCTGTAATAAGATTATAAAACTCTCCTTATGTATCTTCATAGTAATTTGCTTTTATTTTAGATGCAAACACCACGAAAATATGGAAAATGGAAAGTAGAAAACTTGAAAAAGGCTGTTGAAGCAATAAAACAAAGAGAAATCAGCTTAAATGAAGCCGCTTATGAATTTTGTACTCCAAAAGCAACTTTGTCAAGGCATATAAATGAAAAAAACAAAGTTGCTGTTGCAAATGTGAAATTTCATGGTCGACTTACCACCTTACCTAATGAAATTGAAACAGAACTAGCTGATCACTGTTTATTATTAGAATCGATGTACTTTGGATTAAGGATTGATGATCTTCGTCGTCTAGCATTTGATATTGCGGAAGCTAACAACGTCACACATAATTTTAACAAACAAACACGAATGGCAGGAAAAAAGTGGTATTATGCATTTATGCAAAGGCACCCACAACTGTCGCTTCGTGGGCCTGAATCAACATCAATTGCACGTGCACAAGGTTTTAATAAAGAGCGAGTGCAATCTTTCTTTAATTTACTTTCAAAGTTATACATGGAAGAAAAGTTAACTCCAGACAGACTTTATAATATGGATGAAACTAGTTTATCAACAGTACAAGATGGTCAGATAAAAATTATTAGTGCAAGGGGCAAAAAACGAGTTGGAATTATGACTAGTAGTGAACGAGGAAATTCAGTAACAGCTGTAGTTTGTGTATCTGCAGCAGGATTTTATGTTCCACCAATGTTAATATATAAACGCAAAAGAATGAAGCCAGAAATAACAAATGGTGCACCTCCAGGAACTGTATTTAGTACTCAAGAGAAAGGATGGATGTCAAATGAAGGTTTTTTAGATTGGCTCAATCATTTCATTAAAGTTGTTAAACCTTCAAAACAATCAAAAGTTTTGTTGATACTTGATGGTCATGTTGCACATTCAAAAATTTTGGCAGCGATATATCTAGCACGAAATGCTGGAGTGCGTATGGTATCACTACCTCCCCATACTACACACAGACTGCAACCATTAGACGTTGCATTCTTTGGACCACTTGGTACATACTATGATGAAACTATGCGAAAATGGATGCGGTCACATATATCACAACCAGTAACAACTTGGCAAGTTGCAGAATTATTTGGTGACGCATATAGTCAGGCAGCATCATTGAGAATTGCTATGAAAGGATTTCAGGCTAGTGGGTTGTGGCCTTTGGACATAAATGTATTTACTGATTCTGATTTTACAGCCTCTTCATTTACTGATGTTGGTCCTTCAAACAATCTTCAGTCATCTGAAAGTATAGATGGGATGACAAAACTATCTACAGATAAATCAAGTGAAAAAAAATTAAAATGTCTTGTTTCAGTTTCAACTTTGTCTCTTTTGCCAGTGGTTTCACTTGAAGTAAAAAACAAAAAAAGAAGATCACGAACAACTCAGGCGGCTGATCTTACAAGCTCCCCATATAGACGTGCTCTAGAAATTACACCAAGAAATCAAAAGCACACACTAAATCAAATAGCTTCCAAACAAATTAAAAAATCTACAAAAAAAAAGCTCACACTAAATCCAATAACTGCCAAACTATTGCAAAAACCACAGGAAAGCAAAGTAGCACTTGACTCAATCACCATGGACCAAATGAAATTGAGCACATCAAATAAAATCACCATCGCCACCACAGCACACCACATATCACCACTACCATCCCAAGTGCAGAAGCTGCAAGAAAAAAAGACTTATGAATTGCGAAAAAAGGATTAAATATTTGTTGTAATTTTTATTTGTTATTATATCTTTTAAATATCTTTTATTAAGGTGGCTTCACAGGAAATGTTTTTTTTTTTAGTAAAATAACTTAAATCTGTTCTAAAATCAGTTTTATAAATTCAATTTAATGAAAATAACAATAAAATATAAATGCTTATTGAAAAAAAAAAAAAAAAAGAGGACTTTATTTATAAAAAACGCATAAAAAAGCATATATTTATTTATTTTTCAAAACACGATTAAACCAGAATGGCTAATTAAAACAACTCGCAACTTTGCAATATTATTATCTGATATATGAGGTAGAGGATGAACTAAGATCAATATATAAAAACAAAAACATTTCTTTTAAGTCCCTAAAAACTGAAAATTGACTAATTTTTTGGGGTAGGGTTCAAAAAAAGACTTAGCAATCAATAAATATTCATTCAATTATCAAGATTCTAGTTCATTCTCTACATATATATGTATTGGACAATTAGGGAAAATTTGAAGGTCTAAGCATTTTTTAATGTTGAGATATCGTGTTTTGAGTTTATAAATTATGTTAAAATCTTCATTTTTAGATATAAGGCAAATAAGTTAAAAAAGTTTTAAAAACATCCCTTTTTGTAGCTATTTTTTGATAATTGTTCTTGATCTTTATCAATCCAACCTTTCCTAATTCCTCTCAACTCTTTTCTTCTTTTTTTTTTTTTTGGTTGTCCTTTTTTCACCATATTCTGTAACCGCTTTCGGTCTTTTTTTACTGAACTGGTTATTGTATTTTTTCCAAAGTCTAGATTTAAATGTTTAAATACACAATAAATACCAGATGAACCTTCATTAAAAGAAAGAACTGCTGAGTTTACTCCCATTTCAAGAACATCTGTCTTTACATAAACATTTTTAGGACATCGGGACCAGATGATATTATTTAGTCCTTCATTACAATTTTGAGTTTGCCCATGAAGACATTTTTTCAATAAACTGTCATTACTCAATTCATCAAAGTCTTTCTTAATAATTTCATAAATCCATTCAGGCAAGTTTAATTTACGAGAATAGTTTTCATCTGCATCTGCATTACTACTTATATTGTCAAAAGCATTTACAGTTAAACATGACATGTTCATAAGTCGTGAAAAATTAACCATTGGTTGGTGTCCTCTTCCAATTTCACGGAATCCAATTACCATTCTCAGGTTAACATCAAACATGTTTCTACCTTTTTTATCATTTTTAACAATGTTTGAAGTAAAATTACTGTATGTAAAAGAACATTGTGCATTTGTACATGTTAAAATAAGTTTATGGGAGAAACCCATTCTGCTAGAATAATCATCTGTGATGTTAACTTTACTTTTACAATCAGGACATGCACTAACCAAATCAAATAACTGTTTGATAAAAATAAAATTAACAAGAAGAAAATAATCATTTGTGTTGGCATTACTTGTATCTTCGACATCAAACTTTAACTTTTTAGAACTGATACATGAAACATTTTCAGACAAGTTACCAGTTACATTCGTATCTTTAATACATTTGGTGTGCTTGTTACCACTAAATTTTCTCTTCTTAGATCTTGAAGTATTCTTATAACTACCCATTATATATTTAATTTATTAATGTAAAAAAATATTTCAAGTAAACATTGTATCAACACAACTTGTGTTAGTATAATGGTTTTGTCACAAGAAGTAATTAAATGATCGTGAAATGATGCAATTTTAATAAGTGGAACGGTTTTATTTTTAAAACTGAACATGGTTAGCCTCTAAAATAAATCTTTTATAATTGCAGAACACGAAAACATACCAAAAGAGTGGTTAAACAAAAGTTTTCATACTGCTTTTTTCCGTTGCTATAGGCGTTGCTAAGGAAGCTACTTTATATCATACCTGCAAAATGCAAAATTGTTGCTTAAAAAATTAAAATTAAAAAATAATTGTACCATCATTTTCAGCATTGTTAAAAGTCTCAAAAATCATGTTTTTCAATTTTTTTTTCTTTTTTTTTGATTTTACACCTTTTATTTCCTGTGAAGCCACCTTAAAAAGCTAATCAATTAATTTTTCCTTTGAGCCATAAGTTTTATAGCTGTAATTTATTCAAATATTAGAACTGTTCTAATTAAAGAATATATGTGTTCCATTCAAGGAGACCAGTTGCCTTTATTGGAACAAAATGGTGCCTTGAAAAATCAAAGTTTATATCCAATAAGGGTGCGATCAATAGAGTCGAATCATTAATAAAAGCATAGTAGGGTTGTATATCTATATTATTTAATTCATAAATGTTTTCATAGTTAAGCCATCTTTGGTTAATAAATATTTTTTCCTAAAGTGTTCCAATTAAGGCAACTCTCCCCTATATATTATGGAGCTTATAGAGTAGTCGAGGCAAAAAGTGGCGACATATTGGGAAAAATACTGAAAAAAAATACACAAAATTAAGGCCGGTGAATGAAGGACCAAAGAGTTGAATGAAACCGACTTTTGACAAAAAACTTTATTGAAGCTTTTTATATTTCGCTATACTTTTTTTAGTCATTTTAAAATTATCCTTACCGATCTATTTTATCATTGACAGAGTTTGTTTACACGAACAAAAGTTCTCAAATTTACAAATGTTCATCTTGAAAAAATGATGAAAATCTGTTTGTACCGACAACTAATTTCCTTTACCTTGGTGTAATTTGTTTCATAATTTTTCAACGCGTGAAGCAGTTACTTTATCCTGAAAAGTCTTATTAAACAAATTCTATAAAAGTTTAAACTAATACACGTCATAAGAGTATCTGTTTTAAATCTGTGGGCAGCCATTTTAATAGATTTTTTTGTTGATGAGCGAAAATTTAGAGTTTGCCGGAAACTCGCATGTCGAATGAGTTGCACGTCCGTCTCTTATACGTCCATGGTATATTTAATTCGTTTCGGTGTTTTTTAAAACGGGTTTACAAGTTAGCCAATATACACAGTAAACAAGCGACATAAACATAAGTACAATGTGTTTAGAAATAAAAAAAAAAGTAATAAACAAATATAAAAGAGAATCTAGCGTGGATGTTTTATTTATTTGTCATAGCACATAGGCGCCTATGACATTAGATCAGAATAGATTAACGTCCGTTTAGCTATTAAATAGACTTCAGGGATGTTAAATGTATACTAAAGAAACAAAAATATGATCAACTTTGGGGACCCGGGTTCTTTTAATTCTCTGAACCCCCTATTGCTACGCCGCTGCACAAGATATTTAATCGTTATTTATAATTACCTTAAGGGGCAACTAACCTCAAATTTTTTCAAAAATTGGATTTTTTTTTTCTAATAATTATTGAGCAAAATTTTATGTAGATTTTGAATCTGCAAAAAAATTTATAGATTTCTTTATAAGTTTTTGTTTAATTTATGTTTTTTTGATCTCAAGTGAAAAATATTTGCATAGCAACGCGTTGCTGTGGGGGTGAATAATTTGTTGGTAAACTTATCCTGGAGTACTGTTTCAAATATATGAGTTGATTTAAATCTTCTTTGCTAAATAATATTCCGTTCCTTATTATATTCAAACATAGGCTATTTACAATTGCGATTTTATCAAGTTATTAAAGCTAATTTATCCAACAGCAGAAACAAAAAAATATAAAATAATCCTTTGGATGTTTTTGATGATTTGGATGTTATTAAACACATAAAAATGAGTGATTCAGACTCATAAACAAAAAACGAATTCATCTATCATCATTTAAATCGAGTGGAAGTTTTAACATTAAATGAAAGTTTTTACGACGTCAACGATTGTCAATGAATGATCGCCAAAAGTCAATAGAAAAGTCAAAGGAATATTATGAATCTGGTAGTTTTTAAAATATTCTTTTAAAAAGTAATTTTTTTAAAAATATATTTATGAAATGAACAATAATTTATGATTTTATTTTTTGATTTGCGTTTTCTGAGAATTTGCTTTTTTAACACGCCGGTAAAAAAATCTTGAAAAGTATTCATGCTATCATGATGAATTTTTCAGGGATTGCTCATTTTGCCAATATTTATGATATGATCGGAGTAAAATTTCTAATATGACTTAAGACTTTGAGTTATTAAGTTTTTTTCTTTGCATTTTGACCCTTTTTTGAAAAACCTAATTTGTCTGTAGCCTTATATGGAAAAAAAATATTTATTCAAAAATCTGCTTCGTTCATATCACAAATTCAGATATTTAGAACAGTTCTGCAAAACTTCATTGACACTCCTTTACTTACAAGTCTTTATTTTTTTACGGCGTAAACACAGTTTTTGTGGTATTTTCAGCTATTTTTTGGGTTACCATAGCAACGTGCTACCATTTTATGTATTTTTTGGTATTTTTAATGTCAGTATAATATTTCCTATGTGACTAAAGAAAAAGTTTCTTTATATGTGTAGTTTTGAAATTTGAGGGTAGTTGCCCCTTAAAAATTTGTTTAAATATTGAAATTCTTTGGTTTGTTCATAAGCAACTCTTCTCCATAAGTTTTTAAGCTAAAACTTTTTTAAATGCTGACTCTTTATAGAAACAACATCTCGATGGCTTTAAGTCAGATGTAACTGATCCGTCTCTTTCTTTACCAGGACACTTTTTATGAAAAAATCAACTTAATTTACAAAAAAAAAATGCCTTTATAAAAGAATGAAGTTATCCGAACTTGAACGGAATTATCAGAGGAAATGGGTAAAGAGCATATCTTTTTATGTCTTGCTCTATCGTATGTTAAGCAATTGAATTTCTTTCTTTTGTGTAACTATATCGAGGTTACCGCTATTATATAATTTTACTTCTCAACGCTTAATAAGGTCAACAATTTCGTTTATCTCTCTCAGCTCCAACATTGGTCTAAAACGATATTTGTAAAACGAGGTATATATATTTAAATCGGTCATATATAAAACTTGCATCAAATATTTATGCCAAAGAGAAAAACAGAAAACTAAATTTTCATTTTTTTAAATATTCAATAAATTTGTTATTAGAACCACGTGGAGCTTACTTTTTATACAAACTTCCATTAAATTTATATCATCTTGGTGTGTTACCTTATAATCATAAAAAATAGAAAAAATAAAACAAAGAAAGTAAAGCTTTAATAGAATTTTATTTAAAAAAAGTCTATTAGCCATTATTTAAAATCTCACCTTCCAGAGGTGACTTGGTCCTTTCACTAGTTTTGGATTAATACCCATATGGGTTTGCACTAATTGTAAGCATTCAGTCCCGTTAATCATCTCATTTTCACTGCACTTGAGAAATAATTTGTTAACATGTTGTAAACATTAAATACTACACAAGTTCATCAGAGAAAGTATAAAAGCTGAAATATCTATATTGATATTAAATTAATATTAAGAGACGAATTTTTATAAATGAAAAGCATGTCAATTTTTATGCACACCACCTTACTTATTACAAAATTCTCAGTTTTTTTTATTTTTATAAAGATTTTTTTTTCCTCATAAACATATTTTTCAACAGTAATTACTTAGATAAATAATCTATTTAATTATTTTAATTATTTCATCTATGAAATTTAAAAATTTAATTCATTTAAAAAATGTTTCTAAAAAAAAAAAAAAAAAAACTAAGAAATTTAATTTAGTAAATGTTTAAAGAAGCGCGTTGAGAACCAGCCAAAGCCTGTTGAAAGCAGCAAAAAATGGAAAACAGGAAAACAGGAAAAAATGTTTTGAACTGAAACTATAAATCAGATGATTATGTGAAATATTTTTTACTAATAATTTTTTAAATTTCCTTTAAAACTAACACTTTTTGAGCAGTAGAGCATGCAAAAAATGTAATTGGAAAAATTTGAGGGTAAGGCCACTCTGACTCTCAATGCACCTCAAATATATTTTAAATGCAATAATAAAAAGTAATTGAATACCATTCGATATGCTTCAGATATAATGTTGAAGCGAAAACATTGAGGAGTATGGCTTTCACAATAATCGTCCCTGGATTTTTTTAAAGGTAATAACACAAATTTTGCTATATAAAAATGTTCATTAAGAAATTTAATTAAAATCAGGTATCAAACTTCAATATACAGCTCATTTACTGACCTTTTCAGAGATATCTCTAAGAAACAATCTGAAGTAGACTTAAGTATTGTTGAAACTAATGGTCGAACAGCACCACTTGCCTTAAAAAACTACCTACAATTACTTTTAATCCAAAAAAGGACAAACCCATCAAACAAATTTACACGTACTTACCTTGTGGAGTTTGGCTTCCTCGACAAGTTTACTGATAAAGTCTTCTTTAATGAATGGGCGCACTGCATCATGTATTATTATCTAGAAGGTTATACATTGATACAAATGGTGGCACTAACGTACTTTTACATGTATTTATTCATGACGTTTTTTCAAATAATCAAAGTTTTTATTTAAATTTTATTTTCTCTTTTGATAAAAAAAACTTGAGAGAATCATTTTTTGGAATGAATTTTTACATAGGGAACAGAATGCTAAATAAGCATTAAATCAAAAACAGTATCAAAGAACATTGTTGAATAGCTCACTTAGTACCTTCTAACTGCACTCAAATGTAGTTGGTTGCCAAGTTTAATGAGACTAGATGAATAGGAGATGCTAGGAGATGAGGTAAATTACAATTAACATTATAGCTAGTGCTGGAGGTTTTTCTAATATCTGACAATCTGCTTTTACACCTAATGTCATTTTTTTTAGTAAAACAACTGATTCATCCAAAAAAAAGTGAAAAAGGGATAGTTTTATGTGCAAGATTTTGATGTAAGTCATTTCTTAAAATAAAGAACGCTCACAGTTCATGAATTGTGTACAATACCAAAGATTCAAATTGGTTTACAAAAAAATAATGGTAATTGGAGTCTGGCAACATTATTAACCAAAAAATTCAGGTCCCCCTGCACAGTGGAAAATTGTAGAGCAACAGCATATCATAAATGTTTTTTACTAATGTCGCTACTGTCATTATATTTCAATTTTATTTAATAGTTTAATAGTCATTCATTACTATAATGCAGGAATTTCACATAATTTTATGCAAAAATAAAAGATTTGAAGCCCTATTGTTTATTACTTTTGCGGATGTTCATTTCAAACCTGTTCGCTTCATCACTTTAAAAGTGAATTTTCTATAAAACTTTCTAGGAATAAGTATAAAGTATTATACATTTTTGAAAAGCTCATGTTATGGAGATTTTAAGAAAATTATACATTTTTACTTATATGGTTCAGTTTAGGAGTAATTATTTGAACAATAAAATAAATGAAAAAAAAAATATTCTTCAAGTTCACTGAGACTTTTGGTAGTTACCCACGCTTCCCCACGCTTTACATTTAATGTAGTATTCTAGCCTAGGTGTTTATTAAAAACATGTATAAGAATGAGTTGCAGAAACGTGCTGTTTCCGAAATTATCGAGAAAAGAGTGATAAAAGTAAAAAAACAGAAAACCGCTTTTTATCGTGGTTTCAAATTTTGTTCATTTATAACAATAGCTTGGTATATGTTTTTTAATTTATTATCAATTTTTTATTGATACCATGGCATTCTTTTATTTTTGCACTCATTTTGTGGTGAATGTACACTGCCAATATATAAAGAGTTGAAACATATCAGTATAAGAAACTCACAGTGGAAATTAAACCGACTCGTTTGACTATTGAATATTACTTAAGTTACTTTTGTGACTTGTTAAAATGACAACTTTTAAGTGTTTGAAATGTAAATTATTGCTTTCCTATATTGATGGAGGAATGACAGTTGAGGCACTGTCAACAATTTTAAAAGAAAATTATCAACTTTCTGAGGACAACTTGTGTTTCATCATTAGTGGTATTTAAAGGCACATTATTCCGTCTTTTAATAAACGATGGAGCATATCTTTAATACATATCTTCAGGCGTTGCATTCAATAGGAGAAGAAGCAGAAGCAAAACTTGTGGAACCATTAAGGATTGCTGATAAAGACAAAAAAAAATTAACATCGAGTTTTATGGAAAACGCAAGCCAGAAAAATATGCTAACTGATGAAGAAGCACTCAGCATGTTTATTGATTTAGATTTAACAAAAGCACAATATTTGTATATGAGGAAGGTGACAAATGAACGAAACTGTTCCATATTCCCACCATATTGTAAAATTCAAGAAATTAAACAGACCTGCTATCCACCATCTTCTGCAATAGAAATTACGAACACACATGCGAATATTCTGGAACTGCAAGATTTATTGGATCACACTGTAGCTAGAATTTTGACCATAGATTCTCTGTACAGTATTGAATTCAAGCATTTACTTTCATATAGTAAATGGGGCTGTGATGGTTCCTCTGGCCAAAGCCAATACAAGCAGAAACTTCCAGAGGAATCTGAACTTATTTCTTATGCAAATTTGTTTACTAGTTCTTTGGTGCCTATCAAACTAATTGATAAAGTAACTGGCGCAGTTGTTTGGCAAAATCCGGCACCTTCGTATGTTCGTTTTTGTCGACCTATATGCATTGAATTTTGCAAAGAGACTTCCAAGAAAACTAAAGCCATTGTAGATGAAGTAAAGAGCCAAATAAACTCTTTGCGTGAAATGTGCAAGAACTTGATGAAGATACTCTGCAGCTTTTGAAAGTCAACGAACTGATTTCAGGAACTGAAAGTCCCTATGTAGTTATGATATAGTACCTTTAAGGTGGTACCAGGGTAAAAAACGGCTATTTTTGATAAAATTTTGAAAAATACCAAAATTAATGTTTTGAATTCTTAAATCTACCTATTTCAATATGCGTTTTGCAAAAAGTCAAAAATCTTCTTAACTTTAATCAAATTTGGCCTTTTTTTAAAGAGCAGTTTGGTTTTTGCTTCATAACAACGACCTTAGAAACGCTTTTTATCTCGCTAAATCTCAATTTTTCAGAAAAAATAACTTTTCATAGAAAATAGATAATGGGCTGAAATTTTGCAGATTTAAAGATGAACATATTACGAATGTTGTCTATGAAGCAAATTTTTGTTATTTTTTATTTAAAACTCATTTTTATCATGCTTTTGTCCCAAACTTCCCTTAATTTTATATCTTAAAGTTCGAATGTCAACCTGGTAAAATTAAAAATGTTTAAAAAAATTCTGTTTCATAGACAACATTCTAAATACATTAAAGAATTCATGTTCAAATTTTCAAGCAGTTTTGACTCTTTTTGAGTTAGTTATATTAGATGAAAGAATAAGAAGGTTTGGGGGTAAAATAACACTAATTATGCGCATAATTAATGACGTTATCACTAAAATTTTTTTATTTGGCTACTGTTTTATATATTTTTTTTGTTCATTAATAGAAAAGAGCTAAAGTCTATTAATAGTTTTCAATTTCTTGTTAAAAAGTTACCTTTACCCTGGTACCACCTTAATATAACTATACATTATTTCATAAAAACAACTAATTAAAAATTGTTATAAAGAAACTGTCTTAAATATTTCTATAATTAGTAGGTAAGCACTTTATGTATTTTTCGTAGTTTTTAATAATTTTAAGGTATTTTCATATATTTGTAAAGCATTGTGTTAAAGTGTAAATTAACTAACTGCCAATTTTGAAGTTTTTGATTTTTATTTATTTATTTTTAATATTGTATTACAAAAAATTCTTATAAAGAGTATTTCACAAGAAGCGTCATATACTTTTTACATTTGTGCAAAATTTCAAATCTCTATTTTTAGTAACAAAAAAGTTATCGATTTTTGGTCCGAAACACACCTTTATTTTCCACTGTGCCCTGTCCCAAATGTTGATAGAGTGAATAAAAAAAAAAATCTTTTGTAGTATTTTAAAGCAGATCAAAATATTTTGGAAATATTTAAATGTCATCAAAAATTTTCTTATATTTTAAAAATGGTAACCATGTAAACTCTACAGGGGAGATTATTAACTTTATGTAGTCATAACTTTTGAATGTTAAATGATTTTTTCACTAAATAATTTTACAAATGAATTTCAGTCTAGTTTATAACAGAAGAGCTTTTTTTTAGTGTCATGTTTTTTTTTCAAATAATCATTTCCATTGTGGTGGGGAGCTAAAAACTGTTTTACAACACAATTGGAAAACAAATTCTAGATATCCCCACCCACTAATACTGTGCCAAGAGTGGTCAATGAATGGAAAAACTACACAAGGAATGCAAAATAGACAAATATCTAATGCTAAGGTTTGTCTTCATCAACCACATTTACATTTGCTTAATTTTCAATATTTCTTAACATGATTTTTTATTGCATACCCTAGCCTGAGTTTTGCTCTAACATTACATCTTCCCAATTTTTGATTTCAACAAATTATAAACTTATTGCCTCACAGCTTGCAACTTTTTTTTTTAAAGATATTTTCTTTTTTTTTTTTTTAATATAAATAAAGATGTTTTAATATAAAAAATATTCTACTTTTTTTTGTTGTAGCAATTAAATGGATTATCTTTTGATCTTTTTAAGAATGGGAGTTGGTTAGTCCAACATCTAATGATAGTGTCAGCATATTTAATTGTAAAAAAAAAGCTTGATTGTAAAACATCTTTTTAAATTTATTTACAATAGCAACAAAGGGTAATCCTTTATTTACAATAGTAACAAAGGGAAATCCTTTATGTGAGCAATTAAACCACTTTTTAAATTTTAAAGCAAGAGTTTTGGCTATCCTTCAATATACAATTTAACATCTTTCTTTTTATTTACATAGATAAATACAAAAAAGAGAAATCCACAAAAACTTACAACTTACTAAATATTTTTCTAAACAACTGAATTATGAAAAAAATACCAAAAAGCAAATAAATAAACAAATGAAGCTTACAATGTCTTCAGCTGAACATAAGCCATTCAAAGCTTTAATTCCAGCATAAATACTTTGATGTCTTTAGTAATGAATAGGAATTATGCAAATTAAAATTATCTCAACTTATTCTCTGAATCAAAAAACATAATAATCGTAATGTAAAACATTCACCTTGAGCCTTTGCCTTCAATTAACTCCACCTTGTCATATTTTCTTTCTAACCTTAGCTAAAATATTGAATTTACTTTTTAAGTAAAGCATAATCTCATGGCATAAAAATGCATCATTTTGTTTGAGTAGAATAAGAAATTAAAAGAATTAAGTTTGAACAAACCAAAGAAAAAATCATACTTTTTCTGTAAAACTAACCCATGACTTAGGAACTGGTACAATTATTTTTTTTATCCAAGAGATGCTGTTCTATGAAAATAAAGTGAAAAATAAGAATAAACTTTACTTAAATATCTTTTTTTTATTTGAAAATTTAACAGCTTTATGAATTTTAAGAACAATTCATTTCATTTCAACTCATCCAAACCAATTAATTCACTTCAAGGTTTTGGTATAAAGGTAATCATGAGAAAAGCAATGTCAAATATTGTGAATCTTTAAAACTTATACTTTCTCTGACATTTTTTATTCAGAGCATCTCTTGTGATGCTCTCAAAAATTTTCTTTAATCAAGAGCAAACTTGGTAGGTTTGTATAGTTTTAGATTTAAGTATCATACTTAAAAACCATAAAAATCTAATTCACTTCTCTTATTTAGTTTTATATGAGTATTGTTGCAGTGAAAAGTATGATACAATTTTCTTATAATAAACAACAATTGTAGATTAATGTGTGTTCCAGTGGAGTTTTCATTGTATATAATAAAGTTCTTTAAAGTTTTTTTAAATGGTTTTTAAATATTTTGATTGACATTTAAAAATATAAGAATGACCAGGGTTAATTGTACTAGTTTTTCAATTAACATAGTTACACAATCTGGTATACTTGCACTCTGTAAAATTAGATTTAATTGATACATTCTGCAATACTATCATAGCTTTGTTCTCTACAATCTGCAATATTATCAAATCCTTGGCCCCTACAACCTGTAATATTCAATCCATCACAAGTCTTTTCCAGTCTTTTGATGGCTCTCCATAAAATCCACAATGCTTCCATCTGTTGAACACATTCCATCTTTAACAAGAATAAATCTTATTACTTCACTTCACTACTCTATATGAGGAAAATCAGGTGAAGTCAAAGTCAAAAGTCAAAGAGCAGAATTTCTCTTTAACTTTTTCTTCCACAAGTGTAATTATTTCATTCTGAACTTTTGGTGAATTGTTTTGCTTTTTTTTCATTCTGAATTTGTGGCGTGTTTTTGGGTTTTTGTATTTGTTTTGTTGCAATAAGGTCTGTTACTAGTGCTTGTAATGACTAATCAATTCTTTTGCATCATTTCCTTTTCAAGTCCATTTTCAATTAAAAAGGACCTTACTTGATCTTTTAACCAAAATTTGTATGTTTTTTTAAAGCTTTTTTCTTCCAAGTTCTGTAGGACTTGATTTTGTTATTTTCTGTGCAAAAGCATTTAAAATTTGATCTGCATTAACAAAACTATCAGGGTCTTTCACAAACCATTTTCTTTTCTTTTTTTTTTAATTTAATTCTCACCTGAATGAGATATTTTAACTTAATTTATGAATCATAAAAGGAAAATAGGAGAGAAAATTTGTGAATGAGGAGAAAAATAATCTTAGTATAGTGGATCAATAAGTTAATATTACTGCTTTTATAAGTTAATATACAGATAGTAAAATTTCCCAATTAGCTACCCTCACCAAACTGGTGTTCAAGGTTTAGGTTCCAATCCCTATATGGCACTGACAAATACAAACAAACTTTTTCATTCCTGATATTTTCAAAGATTCTTTGTCAGCTTTACAAAAATTTAATACAAGATAATTTATGTGATGTCATACGATTTCTTGTGTTTGGAAATTATTTTCCTCATTTTTAGCATCAGTGTTAGATTCTTGAATTAGATAGTCAGGTACATCAAAATTATGATCTCTCTTGACAATTACAGTAGCAAAATGCTAAGGCTTGAATTCTTTCTTAAAATGAGTTGGTTTTTCATCTTATTTTTAACTGAACTGAACAGCCTTTTTGGTTAAATCAAGTGACATTGTTGTCACAAATCTTGAAATCTATTAATAGATTTCAAGATTTGTGACAACAATGTCACTTGATTAATGTCTAAAATTCGATTTTAATTGTATTTGTTCCTTTTTTTTCTAATTCTGCTGTACTTTTGCTGTTTGAGCTCTTCACAAACCTTAATTAGTGAAACATTAACTGTATCAAAAAAATAAACCTAAAAATGGATCACAGCATTTGGAAAAGGAAAATATTTCACACTTGAAATGAAAATATCTTCCTTTTCCAAATGCTGTGATCTGATTTTAAAATTTTGCAACACATCGTAACTCAAACTAAGTGTTTTTTTTTTTTAACTTCAAATTTAGTAGGTCTTGAAAATGAGATTTGAAAAAGAAGACTCAAGAAATGACAAAAATTAGAAAAATCTTTGTTAACAGACATATTTTAGCACCAATGATAAACATTTTACAACAGATGCTCTTCAATTCTTGTATAACTGTCAAGTAATTTGTAAAACTTTTTAGTGAAAAACAAAATATAGCAATGCCAGGATTATTTTTTAACAATAAAAGCTTATTTAATAAACTTTATAATTTAAAAAAAACAAACAAAAAAAACAAATTCAAAACTAACAAGCAGGGAATGACTAATAACTTCCAAAATAGTTGAAAATCAAGTTTTTTTGACAAAATTATTTATTAGATTACCTTTGCATCAAATAAATATTTTTGTCAAAAAAAATTGATTTTCAAATATTTTAGAAGTTATGAGTCATCCTATTTGTCTGGATGAGTTGACATAGATACACCAGAACATATTTAAGGGGTTCATTTAAAAAAAAAAAAAACAGACCTATGAAATGCTTCAATTGAATAGCATAAAATAGGCTTTCCACATACTTCAACAAACTATGAAAAAAATTTTTTTTTTGATTTATTCAATATATATGGTACATCAATAGAATATTAAATATTTTAAACTTATATTATAATAAAAGTTTACTTAAATAATTTGATATATAAGGTGACCGATTCATCCTATTTTTGTAAATTCTGTCTTGAAAAATATTACATATGTTTTTATTATGCACATATTATTGTGTATATTATCGTTGCAATTGAATGTTTCTTTATTTAAATTTTCTTTTTTTTTGCTCTCCCATTATTGCAAAAATATTGGTCACCTTAATTTTATGAACAACTAAAAAAACCTGTTTTGGTATATCTGCACCAAATCTTTCTCCATATCCTCCAGCTGGCAACACAACCACAACACTTGTTTTTAGAGGCATTAAAAAATACTTATCTAGTAGAGAAAACTTTGTAAATTGTAAATGAAACAAATACTAAAAAATGATTAAAGGTCAAAACTGCTTCACAAATAACTGAAAACTGAATCAAATAACAAAAAATGATTGGTATATGCATGGACAAAAGAAGACCTTATTGTTTAGTTTTTGCATGATTAGATGTAGTAGTTAATGGTGTATAAATAAAAGGAATGCTGAGACAAAAAAAAAAAAAAAGTAAGAGAGAAATTTTCTAGAAAAATAGCCACAGAATGTTTAAGAATATAAAATTGCAACTATAATGTAATTAAACCAAAAACAGCTAAAAAAAATTAAAACTAAAAATTAAAACAATATGAAGATTATTTAAAGACTTTTGAAAAAGACAGATTAATTAGGTTGATTCTCATAAATTTCATTATTTTTATAGTAGATATGAGCATATTTATTTATTTTTATAATTAATAAGTATATTTATTTATTTTTAAGTAAATATTCTACACCAAATGTTTTTTGTTCTCATGCTATGCTTTGATTACTTTTTCTTCTGACTCTAAAACTATTTCTTTATAATCAGAAATAGTGAAAAACTAATGTAAATATTTCACATAGTAAGATGTGATATGAATTATTTGCTGCCAATCTTCAGGTAACATTATGATTACAGAAATGAACTATAATCTATTTATAGCAATCTTTACAAAAAAAGAAACTTCACAACAAAAATTGCAAATTATAGTCACATGCAGAAGCTACACACATGAGCATTACAAGCTTCTGAACATCTCAAAGTTAAATATTAGTTGGACTAGATAACATTCTGATAGAAGCTTTAAAGGATTATTGCCACATAAAGACCATGTTTGCCTAATTTTTCAAAATAATGTTTATATACTGGACTATAAACTGTATTTAGAATCAGATAATTTATAAAAAATTTGCACCCTTAACAAAATTTTTCAAAAAAAAAACATCAAAATACTAAAAATAATGACAGTAGCAAAAACAAAAAACATTTGAAAATATTTCTTCTTAAGATGAATGCTTTTTTGTTCATACAAAATGAAACTTTGTGAAAATGAAGATCATTCAAGGAAATTAAAGGAAAATGAAGTCTTATGCACATTATATTAAAAAAACTAATTGATGCTATAAATAAATATATTGACTACAGCTGTATATGAGTTAATTTGGATAAAATTGTATTTTTACTTTTCAATATTGGATTCAGTATTTTTAACATTTTCAACTGAGCTTGATGCTTCAGATGATAAAATTTTAGGTTTTAAGAATACTCTGGATGCTTCCAAAATTTTTGTCGTGTGAGTTGCATATTTCAATAATTTGTTTCCAGCATCATCTGTATTTTCTTCAAACAAAACCATTGTTCCTAAAGAATCTTGGTATGAACCAGAGAAAGCATAGCCACATAAGTTAAGTATGGGTGTGTTACTGTTAACACCCTAAAAGCATAAATTATTAAAAAGAACACCATTAAAATAACTAAAAATATAGTTGCAATATAATTAAGAAATTAAAAACTTCTTATTGGTTAAACTTTCAAGAAATTTCTGTAGTACTGTGTATTTATTTTTCTGAAGCAATTTTAATTTTAGATCTTTTTTATTTTAAAACATCTAAAAAACTGAAAAGCTGCATATATATATATATATGTACATATGAATGTGTAATCACCCACTGAGTTATTATAATACTTACAAGTATAGCAGTATTTTCTATTGTGCATCTTTCTATTTTTTCAGGGTCAACTAATCCAACAAGCTCAACAAACACATACTGTTCCTCCCATTCCTCACTATCGATTTTACAACACATTTATAAATTATATTTGATCAAATGCTTGAGTTACTACTATAACTAATTTCTAAAGTCAGGCTATCTTATTTTATGATATAAAAGAGATTCAGCATTAAAGAAAAAAAAGGCATTTTTTTTTTTAGACATTATGTTTTCATAATTGTTAAAATTTCGATACAATCAATATTTATATTATGAGGCTTTTAACACTACACTTTATATCTACAGTATAAAATGTTGTGTTAAAAACCTCAATAGGCTAAAGTGAATTACCCATGTTAACATGTTTTTATGCTCAAAAACAATATAAGATTTTATTTTAAAAGGGGAAGTAAAGTAACTATGAGTCCAATAAAATTCAATAAGCAGTTGAACTTATATTAGCAGAACTTCAGCTAATAAAAGAACAATTATGAATTAAATAAAATTAAGACGCGACTACATTTTCTCCCCTTTACCGTTCCTTTTTTCTCCCCCCCCCCCTTCTTTCTCTTCCCCCCCCCCCCCCCCTTCTTTTTTTTTTATGATTGATTTATGATTAAGCATCGGCGGTTAAAACGCGTAAATCAGCGTTAATTGCGTAAAAAATGCGTACTTACCGCGGTAATTTTGTGTAAAACAAATTTACCGCTTTATCACTTTTTACCACATTTATCACTTTTTACCACATTTATCACTTTTTACGGCTTTTTATCACAACTGCTTTTTTTGCTGATTACCGAAAAGCTAAAAAATGATTTTTTAAATCGCTTTTTGTATTTCTATTACTAAATTTTACATTTACAGTTTTAAACAAACAAGTTATTGATAAAAAATTAATCATCAGTTTAACTGAATATTTGATTTGAATAACTGATTTAGTTATTTCAGTATCTGTCTCTACTAAAGTATTTGCAAGCTCAGATGCTATGTACTTCTTTTTCTTATTCCCCTTCCTTTTGACTACATTATATGACTAACTTTTGCTTTTTTGCTAGTCTACTTCTTTGTCTTTGTTGGAGTGTCATTGGAATAAACAAATGAGAGACTTATAATTTGGTCTTCACCTTGAGTGCCTTCATACCCTTCTTTTTGAGCTAGAGTGCTTTAACTCTCTTGAGTGTCTAGCTGTAGCTGTTGTTGCTCTTTAGGTTCAGGACTAGTTTGAGTTTCTGATATTTCACTTGGAGAAGCCTTTCAAGTGCACCTCTTTTTTTAATTTTAGTTTGACTATGTGATTTTCTCTGTTGGTTAGTCTTCTCAGTTGGTGGTGTGACATGTGGGAACTCATATGGCTCTTCTTCACAAGTTTTTTCCCAATATTTAAAAACCCTTGTGTAAAGAATTACGACGTCTGGCGGACGTCCAAATTAAACTTATAGTCGTTGTATTCGGGCATTTATGACATTAAAATCTAGGAATAACTACTTTTTAAAGTCATTTATAAAAATATATTTAAATGTTTAAATACAGATTAGATAATATAAATGCTGTAACAAAAAAAAACAAAAAAACTTTTATATCATTTAATTTCTTCTTTTTGCAATTTAGGCATTGTTCGTTGTTCTGTAAATCAGTCTAATCTGTGTAATCTAGAGAAAATAAAATCCACGAGGTCCTGCCTCATTATTTTTAAGAAATTCAAGACAATTAAAAATTTTCTTTTGATTTTCCTTAATTTAATCAAACTGACTTGTCAATTCCATAAAAATAGCATATTGGAATTCTGAAAATAAAAGCTGAGATTTTATTTAAACATTTTTATACATTTATTCGTCAAAAATGATTAAACATGTAACTTTTTAATTTGATTTAATCAGCTTTTTTATTAGATAAATTTTTAATTCTAAAACTAAAATCAAATCAAACAATTGAAAAGCTTATATCATTAATAATAAGGTAAGTATGGGTATTAAGGCCCACCTAACAGACTTTTGGTCATTTAGGCTTTAAAAATTAAGTTTAAAAAAATATTTTCGATTGCTGCTTAAGATTAATCATTCCTTGATGTAAAAATCTTATCTGCATATTGAGGAAATAATTATAACAAAAGTTATTCATGTTTTTGTAGCATACCTTAATTGGACCTTACTACCCCCTTATGGGGGTAAAAAGACCCATGTAAAAAATACAAAAAATAAATAAAGAAAAACCAGAAAAAAGATTGGAAACATTCTTTTAATGCATAGTTTATCTCACATTTATAAAATAACTAGCAAAAAAGCAACCCGTAATACGGGTTATGGTCGGTCTGTTAATTTATAGTGGCTGTTTTCCACAATTTAAAGTTGCAAAACCATAACTATTACCCTTTTAGAAAAACGCCTTCAAATTAAAAAATACGCGGAGGTAAAATAATTTACCAATTATTTAACATTTGAGTAATTTACAACTGAAATAGGTCATATCAGTGTAAGGCAGAACCATTTTCCTCGACGTTACTAAGTTCAAGACAATACGTTTTTAGTTACTGACACAAAATAATATTACTTCCTCATGCTTTAAATTGACGAAAAAGTAAAGCTAAATTCGTGTTATTTTTATAACGTGAACTTTAATTAATAAGATTAATATAAAGCGAACGTAAATTCTACATGAATTAATAATTCTTAGGCATCCCCTTGATACATATTTCTTTAACAAAGGAAATTGTCTTTAAAACGTTAAATGCACACAACTAAATAAATTTATTCAAAATATCTGACCATTTAACTATTGCTATTTATGGCACTAATCTGACCATTTTTATATATGGCCCCTTTGTTTCAATAATTTTTAGTAAACGGTTATTTGCTACCATTTATTAAAAATTCCTTGTTACTCGAAATTTAATTCTCTTTAATAATTTGACACTAATAAAGGACCTCCCTTCCCCGTTTTTCCCTTAATGGTGGTAAGGAGAATAGATTTATCTTTATTAAGAGTTATAAAGTTTTTGATGAAGACCTTCTACCAGAATAATAAAATGTAAAACAATGATTTACATGTATAACAATTTCTTCTTTTTAATATATATAACAATTTTTTCTTTCCTCAAAAGTGTTGCAAATGCAAACTAAGATAATTAATTAGTTTAACACCTTATAAAATTTAAGTAACTCGATATTTGACAAATGCGCAAAACTATAATTATAACCCAAAGATCCCCAAAGTTACGTACAACAAATAATTAGGAGTAAAATAGAGAAGATTTTTAAAAATTGAACTAATTGCATATATTTATATCATTTTAACTGACAAAAATTTACAATAAAAGGTAATCAGGTTTTTTTTTATAAATCATATAAATGCGTCAATCGTAAATCTTAAAGAAAAAAAAAAGGAATTATAATACCATAACAAAAAAAAAACCAAAAAAACCAAAAAAAAAAAACACCACATAAAAACCGAAAATCGATTTACCTATTTATAGTAACCTATTTTGACATGGCAGTTAATATAAACATTTATCGAAAATTTAACTATAAAATCTATTTCGAAGTACAAAAGGATTAACATAGCTAATATATATCTATATATATATATACATATATATATATATCTTAATATAATTAGTACAGAAATATTGCTTGGCTGGCAAGGTTATCAATCTTGCTCAACATAATCCCAAGTCACACCACTTTGAAAACATGGAAACAATATAATTTAAACATATATACAACTATAAACGAATATGGTTTTATATAACACATATAAACACATTTTATAACAATATTAAATGACAGATATATTTATCAAAAACTATAAAATATATATATATATATTAAAATAATAAATAAATTTATACAAACAAAATGTGCTAACAACTTACAAACAGTAAATTTTCAAAATAAAAATCTTAAGACTATAAATTAAGAACATTAAAAAATATAACATTATTTGTGTAATACTTTTCATCTACCACACCTTGAATGAGATGTTTATTAATTTTAAAAAAAAAACAAACTATTAAATGCTCTCATTCTTGAACATTCTTGACTATGAGAGAAAAATGGTTTTTTTTGAGATATACTCCAACTCTATTAAATGTTTGACCTTGACTTTTATTGTCATTGAATAAGCCAATCTGACAGGAAACTGACGACTTTTCAGAACAAAAGGTAAATTAGAACCTGATGGAGCCAACTGAATTTGAGGAACAAAAACCTGTTTACCACCAGAAACACCTGTCAAATCCTCTGCATCAATATAATTATTTTGAAGAGCACAAACTTTTATTAGAGTACCATTGCATAACCCAGCTTTGAGATCTAAATATCTAAGTAGCATTATTACACAACCAATTTTCAATTTTAAACAATGTGGCATACCTGATGGAGTTAAGCTGTTCAAACACTCAACAGGAAAGTCATTTCTTTCATTAAGGTCATCAGTATCAATTTGATCAGCACTTACATAAATTTTGACCTTACCCGGCAGACATTCAAGCACTTCTTCATTGATTGATAATGAATCAACATTAGTTGGTATTAAAATCACACATTTAGAATAATCATTTTGATCAGCATCTCCAAAAATCTTTTCAACAATCGATTTATTTTCTCTAATAATGCACTGATTTGGTATTTTAATGCATCTTTTTTAAGGATCCTCCTCTTTGACAGGTATTGTTCCATTCCCAAGTTTTAGTAGCCATTGGGAAAATTCACCTTCCCCATCTTCTACTCTCATATTTCCAGCTCATGCAAACTTCTGCACACATTGCCAATGCAAAGAACATTTTATACACAATTCTACTATCTCAGCTGGTTGTCCTCTTTTCACAACAGGCAGAATTTGCGTAAAGTCACCACCAAAAAGAATGATTTTTCCTCAGAATGGAAAGTTGTTGTTGCAAATATCTTTTAACAACCTATCAATTGCATTTAATTCTTTACATGCTCATGTAAGACATTATACTGGTTGCTTCTCAGTTTGTTTTGGTTATTTCTGATGAAAGCAAGGTGCTGGCCTTTGATTTTAACATACGCATCAATAGCATATTGCTGAAACAGTTTTTTACCATAAAAGAGTGAAGAAAAAAATTGTCTAACTGAAAGTTTATATTGTAATACTGAGAAAATGTAACATGATTTCTAACCAATGTAGCACGTTCAGGGTTGTGAACCAATTGATTATGCCAACCAGCATCACCCCTTGGAAAAAATAGAGGATAAACCATAGGATCTAAGTTGGCAGACATACTTGATAGAGTTTTAAGAGGATGACCTCTTGGGTAAATAACATCTTCCCTGGAAACAGGTAGCACACCAACAAATACAACTGCAACTTCATTATGTGAAGGGAGACTAATAGCGATTATAGCAATTTATGCTGGAACATCATGATTCCAAAAGATTTATAGCAAAATCATGTAGTAAACAGCGCTAAAAACAAAAAATCAAATTGAGATAAAACAAATTGTATATATGGCAAAATAATTTGTATTGGCTTTTAGTAAATGATTAAAAGCAGTGATTTTTAACAAAATTACCTATTTAACATTTTTAATAAAAGACACAAACATGAAGTTAAGCCAAATGTCTATTAACTCAAAAGATAACAAAAAAACATCACAGCAACAACACACAACAATAAGTTAATATATGTATATAATATAACTTAAGTAAGATAATATTCATATATAACAATACATAAGTAACAACATTACACAAAATGTTATTAAAATACATTAGGTATTTTTAGAATAATCTTTAACAATAAAGGCTTGAAAACAGCAAGACCTAAAGCAGTAATAGTTTGACACTAAAAACTATCGTGTAACCCTCTGTTAAAAGTACATCACTTGGCAGGCAGAGTTGACAAATCTTGCTATACACGTTTACCAAGTCACAGCACTTTGAAAACACGGAAACAACATAATATAAACACATGTACCAACTATAAACACAATAAATGTGTTTAAATAAGTATATAAGGTTATGTATATACCTCATATACATATTTAAACACATTTTTAAAACAATCATATAACACATATCAACACATACACAAACAATAAAAAAACACTTTACATTATTATAAAAACACATTGATAAAACAGCTATAAGTGTGCAAATAAAAATTTTAAAAATGATGCCAGAAAATTTAAAAAGATACAAAATATATATTTACAAACAATACTCTTTACCTTCTTTTTTTTTTCATAAGAACTGTAATCCTCACAACAAAATTTAACCTTTACATACAGTAACATGTGACATGCCATGTCAGTGTTGGCACAAAATTTTAATTTACTTTTCTAAATTTTCTAAAAAAGAACAATAATAGTTAATAGCATCACAGAAATTTCAAAGTAGTAATGATTTCAAAGTAGTAATACCCATTTTATGGAAATAGCATTAGTATAACTTTAAATAACATCCATACCCTTATTTTCCTTCTAAAAAATAAAATATCAAAAATAAAACTGCTAAAAGAAAAGCTAAAACAAACAAAATACAAACGATTTAAAAGATTAAAATCCTTTCTACTTTTTCTGATAAAAATTTAAATCCTTTCTACTTTATCTAATAAAAATGTATATATAACTATTTTATATACTTACTTCAATTATAATATGATCTTAACGATTATCATTTATCTTAATATGATTCTTTATGTAATATATCTAAACTAATAATTAAATTCCAAAAGGAAAAAAGTTTCAACTCGCTCAAGAGATCTTTCTCCGATGGCCGCGTGCATTTAGAGAACGCGCTTTTTCAAAGCCTAGTAACTAATGACGAAACGACGTTAAACATTAAACGTTTCTGTGCTAATTATATTAAGATAAGTAATCTTGCATATTTATATACTTTAAAAGAATCAATTTTTTATACAACAGTGAATAACAACAGAAAATTAAAAAATTCAATAAAGAAATGATACAAAGAAA